>NC_069499.1:1383978613-1384221113 GCF_027579735.1 Bombina bombina
CCCCTAACACGCGGTTCATAAATAGAGTGCTGATGGTCTAAATTACCATTTAAACCTCCTGGCAAGTAAGAGCTAACCCTCCTCTTTCTCTTAACTGTGACTGGGCAATACTCAGATACAACTTGAGAAGCCAAGAAAAAGAACACACCAGGAGATGTCATGAGGCTTCCAGAATCTTCTGGACCACTCACTCTACAATGCCACACACTAACCTGCATCCATAAAGGACTTTAAAACCAACAGCCAATCATGCCACTGGATCCCTGAGGGGGTCTGGTCAATCCAGAACTTCTAGACGAAGCGTGATCTCTGCCACTATTATATTGTTATAAAACAAGGGGGGGGGGGAACCTTACCACGATAAAGGGCCGCAATGAAACCATGAAAGATTGTTTGTCTAAATCACAAGTAAAAAAGAATAAGAAAGAAATCCTTACTTCCCAACACCAGGATGAGGACATCAGAGAAGACCAACGTGAAATATTGCAAACTCAAAATACTGAAACTCCGAACCAAGAACTATTAGCTCAGATAAAAGCTATCTTTCAAGAAGAATTCCGTTCTGCACTACAAGAAATCAAGCAGGACATCCAAGATATTGGAGTCAGAACCGCAGAGCTGGAGGAAAAAGTAGATGATATTGCAGACACACTACCAAATCTACATACCACTCTAGAAAAACATCAATCTAAAATCTTGGGGCTGGAGATACAACTTGAAGACTTGGAAAACCGTTCAATAAGATCTAATTTACGAATAAGAAATATTCCTGAATCTTTCACTAATTTACAAGATACAATAACGGAACTCTTTCAACAACTCATACCTTCAGTGGACACATCCCTACTGCTATTTGACAGAATTCACAGGGCACTGTCTAAACCTCTACCAGGAACCATACCACGAGACATCATAGTCAAGTAACATTATTACCATATCAAAGAACAGATAATCCAAGAATCCCGCAAACACAAACAGCTAGAGTTCCAGGGTTCTGTAATACAGATTTACACGGATTTATCACCAATAACCCTAAGGAAACGAAAGGCCTTAAAACCAATACTAACAGCTTTACAACAAGCACAGATTAAATACAGATGGACCTTCCCATTTAAATTGGCCTTCAATTGCAACAACAATACATACAATTGCTCCTCTTTGGCAGAGGGATACTCTTTGTTAACTAAATTCAAAATACCCATTTCACCGCCAGCAGATCCACTACCACAACGAATTCCTAGAAAGACAATAGAAAGAACATGTATGCCTTTTCAGAAAAATGGACAATACAAAAAAAGTTTGGCAAACCACGTCTTCCGCTGATGATCAAAACCAACAACAAAGCAATGCAACCTAAATAACCCCTGGAGATCGCTAGGTTTTAAGGATACAGCTAAGTAATTCTGGATGTTATGCAGGAATATTGAAGATATACTGTTTCTTCAATGCTTTCATTTACAGTATAATGCTTTGGATGGTCTCAATTCTAGCACCTTTTGATTCATTTTTTTCTTCTGGATTGGCCCCCTTATTCCCCCCCCCCCCCCCGCCAATATTAACATGATCTTATTAATTTTGCCTCCTCAATTCCCACTATCTCCTATCCCTTCCTTATCCCCTCCCGACAGCCTTTGCAGGAATACATCGACCAACTTAAAACACTGGTTGCAAAATAGATAATATTAATGTGTCCACCACTATCTTTTGCACAGTGCAAGCCGGAACCACCCCTGATTCCTCTACAATATTACCTAAACCCACCCTTTTTCCATTTTTCTCCTCCCTTTCTCTTCCCTCTCTCAGGGATAATTTTCTCAAGTTTTCAATGTTCTTCATGGATGTTGGCTGTGAAGCCTAATACTTTTTGGAAAAAGAAAAAAGTGAATGTTTAATTCTTATTTTCAACTGTTTTCATAAAGTTCATGGTTATTTATTAACAGTTATGTTATAATGTTTACACAGGTTTTCACTTCTTGGTTTTCACTTCTTTATCACTCACCTTGATAGTTTACTTCTCTCAGGGTTCACATACTGCTAAGGAGTTTTCAATACAACAGAAGGGGTCCAGTCTACATAATGGTGAGTCGCACATTACAGCCCCTACAGATCCAATAGCCAAAACTTAATGGAACCTTATGTCTTTTCAAATTATAACACATAATGTCAGGAGACTACATTCCCACATTAAGAGGAAAAAAGCACTATTATATTATAAGAAACCCATTTTACCAAATCTACCACCTCCAAAATATTGGGATAAAGCCTACTCACTTAATACCACGCCACTAGCCCAAAAAAAAACATTGTGGGGTGTCCATCTTGAAGCACTCCTCACTCAACTTCCAAGAAGATGAAGTATTAACTAACACACAAGGTAGCTACCTTATCCTTAGAGGTAAAATCCACGGCACACCAGTCATTATAGGCAAAATATATGCACCAAACGAGGCTCAAAACACCTTTCTATCCAAAATCAGTAAACTTATCACATGCTGGAAGTGTTATAGACTAATCCTGGGTGGGGACTTTAACTTGGTGGTTGATAAAAACTGGAACAGATCTAGTAGGACAGCAAAGCCCAAGGGGGAGCCATCAAGGAAAGTACTTCTGGACTTTCTCATTGAACATAACTGAATTGATTGTTGGAGAACTCTGAATAGAGGTGAGAAGGACTATACCATTTATTTCCCTACCCATGACTCCTTTTCTCTCCTAGACTACATCTTTGTAAGCTAAATAATGCACCCACTCTTAATGAAAGCCAAAATAATTGATACCTTGTGGTCCGACCACGCAATTGTTTCCACAACACTATCAGGCATACTTAACCCTAACAGACAAAAATCTTAGACACTGGATCCAACACTTCTTCAAGACCCAGTGTTTTTACAGGCTTTGAAAGAAAATCTAAAACACTTCACTAGAGAAAATAATAACGCTTCATCTAGCCCACTCATTTAAGAGGGAGCAATGAAAGCGTACACCAGGGGCCTTTTGATGGGAGAATCCAGAACTACTGGGAGCTAGCTGAACAGATCAGGTGAGCCAATAACAGGAGGCATATATGTGCTCTTTTTGCTATACAAACACTTTCAGTGGGTGTTCCATCTAACATTTTCAACAGAGCTAAACTGGGAGCTTCTGTGTAAGTTTTTATTTTTTATGATAATTTTTATTGATTTTCAATACAATGGTAACATGTTAGCATTTGACAGGTTATTTGACAATAAATGCATAAATTATTTGTAATTGTCATCTCTCTCTCGCTTCTTTGTTATTATGCGGTTGATACATCAATTGAGTTCGTATTGTAGTCTTTTATAGATTTAAGTTCCAGAAGTCTCTAGTGCAGTGGATGTACTTAGGTTGCTGTCACAATTTGTTACAATTGCTACATAGCTTTCATATAGACTAGGTGAATCATATTGAACTAATCAACAATAACAAAAACCAACAATAACATTGGTTAAACAAGTAGAATACGTTGCTAAGCTTAGCATATCTAGCTTGTGGTTAACAAAATGGCATGCTAGAATTGATCTGTGTCTATCTGTGTCAGTGAGTGAGTGTTTACCCTTATCCTTAAGCATTTATGTTCTCTGAATCTATCGATTTCTTTATTGTTTCCCAATAAAATGTCATATCCAGGAACATAGCTAATTGGTTTCTTTTGTAATACCCGTATTGTTCTAAGGGTAGAATGTCCGTGATTCTCGATATCCATTGCTGTTTTGTGGGGATTTGAGTTGATTTCCAATTCAATGCTATTAAGGACCTGGCATTATTCAGGCATATTTGTATGAGGTTTTGGCGGATCTTACATCTGCAGCTTGAGGTGTGATTTAATAGGGCCGTTATAGGTGTAAGTGTGAATTCTGTACCACCTAATTCCTGTAATGTCTGCTCAACTAATTTCCAGAAGGGAATCATTTTAGGACACCGCCACCATATGTGTGCCATGGTTCCCGTTTCTCCGCATCCACTCCAGCACAGTGCTGTGGATGCGGGGTATATTCTATGGAGCCTATGCGGTATCAGGTACCACCGCATCAAGATTTTAACATTCATTTCAATCATTCTGGTGGATGTTGATGATTTACAAGTGCTATTAAAATTTTTCCTCCAAGTCTCTTCATCTATCTGGATGTCTAGATCTTGCTGCCAATGTGACGTAAAGTTGTTTAAAATTGTTGTAATATTTTTAAAATGTTTGTAACTTATTTTTTTTATTTTTTGTAACTTAGCTTTTTTTATTTTTTGTACTTTAGTTAGTTTATGTAATTGTATTTAATTGTAGTTATTTGTAGGTAATTTATTTAATTAATTTAATGATAGTGTAGTGTTAGGTTTAATTGTAACTTAGGTTAGGATTTATTTTACAGGTAATTTTGTATTTCTTTTAGCTAGGTAGTTATTAAATAGTTAATAACTATTTAATAACTATTCTAACTAGCTAAAATAAATACAAAGTTACCTGTAAAATAAATATAAATCCTAAGATAGCTACAATGAAATTATTAATTATATTGTAGCTATCTTAGGGTTTATTTTACAGGTAAGTATTTAGTTTTAAATAGAAATAATTTATTAAGGTATAGTGCAGTGTTAGGTGTAATTGTAACTTAGGTTAGTTTTTATTTTACAGGTTAATTTCTCTTTATTTTAGCTAGGTAAGCTATTAAATAGTTAATAACTATTTAATAGCTATTGTAACTAGTTAAAATAAATTGAAATTTGCCTGTAAAATAAAAATAAATCCTAACATAGCTACAATATAATTATTATTTATATTGTAGCTATATTAGGGTTTATTTTAAAGGTAAGTATTTAGTTTTAAATAGGATTAATTTAGTTCATAATAGAAATATTTGTGTGCGGAACATCTGGAGTGACGTAAGAATCGATCTGTGTCGGACTGAGTCCTGCGGATAGAAGTTTACGTCACAAAATTCTACTTTTGCCGGTCTCTAGCCTTTGATAACTAAGGCGAATCAGCCTCGCCACAAATACGCTGCGGAATTCCAGCGTATTTGAGGTTGACGGCTTGATAACTAGGCCCCAATATGTTTATCATATTCTGTTTGGACTTGAGAACTTGGTTATCTAACAAGTTAATAATTGGTATCGAATCTGGTAATTCCCACGTGACTCTAGTATGCTGTAGAGGTTCATACCCTCCCGTGAGTTCCATATTGGGCGAAATTGGGGTAAGTGGGGAATGTGGTGAAGAGAGCTTCGGATATTTCTGGACTAGATAATCCCATGCCTCGAATATGTGTTTATAGAGATAAGAAGTGTGACATACTGTGGGCCTAAGGCTTTAACTAATCCAACATGTGGAACCTGGCTTTGGGGCTTTAAGAATCTGGGAATCCAGAGACACCCAGGCCTTTGCGTCTTTTTTTAAATGCCAGTCAAGTATGTGTTGCAGTGCTGTTGAGTAGTAGTAGGACTCTATTTTCGGGACACCCAACCCACCCTCTCTAATTGATCTGTGCATTGTGGCCGCATTGATACGTGGCTTGATCTTACCCCAAATGAATGAGTGAATGTTCCTTTGTAAATGTGAGAGGTATATCTTAGGTAGCGTGATGGGGACCGCTTGGATGATATATAGTATTTTTGGAAGAATTGACATTTTTATTGCCTGGATTCTACCCCACCACGACAATGGTTTGTCTCTCCAATTTTGGAGAGTGTGCAGTATGGCGGCTTGCAGCGGTCTATAATTTGCATCAAATAAGTGTGTCACTTTGGGGGTTAAATATACTCCTAGGTATTTCAGCTGTGTTTGTTGTATTTTATATGGGCATATAGTTTTAAAAACCTGGGATTCTATCCGCGTCATAGACACACCCATAATCTCCGACTTTTGTTGATTGATTGAGAAGTTGGACAAAGCACTAAACTGATCAAATTCTTTCATTAGGGCTGGGAGCGAGCATTTAGGGGAAGTCAAGGTTAGTAAGATATCATCCACAAACATCGATAGTTTATATTGATTTGGCCCTATATTTACGCCTGTGATATCTGGGTTTATGCGAATTTGAGAAGTCAAGACTTCCATTACCAATATGAATAAAATTGGCGAGAGTGGGCACCCTTGTCTCGTCCCGTTACTTATCGGAAATCCTTGAGAGAGTACCCCGTTAACTTTTACTTTGGCCGATGGAAACCTGTATAACTGGAATATTCTATTAATCATGGTACTCCCAAACCCAAATCCCTGTAGGATGTTTCTGAGTAAGGGCCATGCCACCCTATCGAATGCTTTCTCCGCATCAGTGGAGACCAGGGCCATCTGAATGTTATGTGTGGTTGCATATTCAATTAAATGTGCTGTCCTAATTGTATTGTCCCTGGTCTCCCTGTGCGGAACAAAGCCAGCCTGGTCTAAGTGTATTATGGATGGTAACACAGAATTAATTCGTTTTGCCAATATTTTAGCATAGATTTGAATGTCTCCATTGAGTAATGAGATAGGTCTATAACTGCTTGGACTTGTTGCAGGCTTTTCCTCCTTATGGAGAACAATTATATGTGCTTCTAAAAGTAAAGGGGATAGATGATTCTCTTCATCTAGTGAATTATATAATTTTGTTAGATGTGGGACTAAAAAGTGTTGAAACTTTTTATAATACATATTCGTAAGCCCATCTGGGCCTGGGCTTTTCTGTGTATGGAGACTCTTAATAGCAGCTGCTACTTCTTGCTCTGATATAGGATCATCCATGGAGTTAGCTAGTATCTCTGGGATAGTCGGGAGGTGTGCTTTTTTAATGTATTCCTCTATCCAATTCCGTAAGCATAAATCATCTCTCAATGGGAGGTTGTATAAGGCTTTGTAATAGTTATTAAAGATATCCGCTATTCCCTTACAATCATAAATTTCATTATTTGTCCCATCTAGCATTTTGTGTATATAATTCTCAAATGGTCCCGTTCTATTACCACCAGTGAAATATAGTTTTTTTAGGTAATATGCTCGTTTAAGTGTTTCCCTGTTTAGTAAATTGTTCAATTCCTTCCTTGCTATTATAAGGTTGTTAAGGCTACCCGGGGAGTCAGGGTTAACTATATGAAATTTCTCAGCATCCTTGCGCTGTTGTGTTAGCTGCACATATTCCCGATTATATAATTTATAGGAGAATCCTCTGTTTAATGAATTCCCCCCTGATAACCGCTTTGTGGGCTTCCCATATTATGGTAGGTGTGGAATGCGGGTTTGGTTGTGTCTAAAAAAATCTGTTAGAGTTTGCGATATTTTATTGGAGATATTGGTTTGCAGTAAGAGGGTATTCTCTAGCCTCCAACAGAAGTCCTTTATTGGCTTATCTGGCCAGTCTAGCGTTAATGTAGCTGCTGAGTGATCCGACCAAGGTGTTGGTGTGATATCTGAATCTTTTGCCTTCTGCGTAAGTTTTTAAACAGTTTTATACTGGATTTTTATATCAGTATATGTTCATATTATTCTTTATAGTAGTGTCTATTACATGCAGTTATATGAAAATTAGTGTATACTGTCTGCCCCTATAAGTATCTTAAACAAAATAATTTGTTTACACCTGGGGACAAGATCAATAAAGTCTACTTCAATTCAATAAAAGTCACTAAAACAATAAACAACATTAAATAAAATAAATAAAAAATAAACCAGATTCCCAGGTACCAATTAGCATTTTATTATGGTATAAAGTAGACTGTGGCTCTTACCATTTTGAAACATAAATAGCTTACCTTGTTTTTTATCTAAAATAAGGGCTAGATTACAAGTAGTGCCCTAACTTTTGTGCGCAAGCGATATCAGATTTTTTAGTCATTTTGCATGCAATGGAAATAGCGTGTGTATTACAAGTTGAAAGTAAACGCAATTGCGAGGGCGCAATCACATTTTACTCTCGTCAGGTTAGCACGACAGAAACCCTTATGTAAAGAGTAGTTTATCCAAAAAGTGGCACTAAACACAACATAAATAAATTGAAAATTACAGTTAAACTCATATAAATACAATCTAATAAAAATTAGTAACATAAATATTAAAAACAAAAGGCTAGATTATGAGTTTTGCGGTAGGAGGGGAGCGGTGCTAACTTGCACGTTATTGTCACCGCTCACTTACGTACAGTGCTGGTATTACATGTTTTTATAAAACTGTAACGCAGCCCCATTGGGGAATAAAAATTTATGTTTACACCTAACACCCTAACATGAACCCTGAGTCTAAATACCCCTAATCTTACACTTATTAACCCTTAATCTGCTGCCCCGACATCGCCGACACCTACATTATATTTATTAACCCCTAGTCTGACACTCCAGACATCGCCGACACCTACATTATACTTATTAACCCCTAATTTGCTGCCCCCAACATCGCCGACACCTACATTATACAGGGAGTGCAGAATTATTAGGCAAATGAGTATTTTGACCACATCATCCTCTTTATGCATGTTGTCTTACTCCAAGCTGTATAGGCTCGAAAGCCTACTACCAATTAAGCATATTAGGTGATGTGCATCTCTGTAATGAGAAGGGGTGTGGTCTAATGACATCAACACCCTATATCCGGTGTGCATAATTATTAGGCAACTTCCTTTCCTTTGGCAAAATGGGTCAAAAGAAGGACTTCACAGGCTCAGAAAAGTCAAAAATAGTGAGATATCTTGCAGAGGGATGCAGCACTCTTAAAATTGCAAAGCTTCTGAAGCGTGATCATCGAACAATCAAGCGTTTCATTCAAAATAGTCAACAGGGTCGCAAGAAGCGTGTGGAAAAACCAAGGCGCAAAATAACTGCCCATGAACTGAGAAAAGTCAAGCGTGCAGCTGCCAAGATGCCACTTGCCACCAGTTTGGCCATATTTCAGAGCTGCAACATCACTGGAGTGCCCAAAAGCACAAGGTGTGCAATACTCAGAGACATGGCCAAGGTAAGAAAGGCTGAAAGGCGACCACCACTGAACAAGACACACAAGCTGAAACGTCAAGACTGGGCCAAGAAATATCTCAAGACTGATTTTTCTAAGGTTTTATGGACTGATGAAATGAGAGTGAGTCTTGATGGGCCAGATGGATGGGCCCATGGCCGGATTGGTAAAGGGCAGAGAGCTCCAGTCCGACTCAGACGCCAGCAAGGTGGAGGTGGAGTACTGGTTTGGGCTGGTATCATCAAAGATGAGCTTGTGGGGCCTTTTCGGGTTGAGGATGGAGTCAAGCTCAACTCCCAGTCCTACTGCCAGTTTCTGGAAGACACCTTCTTCAAGCAGTGGTACAGGAAGAAGTCTGCATCCTTCAAGAAAAACATGATTTTCATGCAGGACAATGCTCCATCACACGTGTCCAAGTACTCCACAGCGTGGCTGGCAAGAAAGGGTATAAAGGAAGAAAATCTAATGACATGGCCTCCTTGTTCACCTGATCTGAACCCCATTGAGAACCTGTGGTCCATCATCAAATGTGAGATTTACAAGGAGGGAAAACAGTACACCTCTCTGAACAGTGTCTGGGAGGCCGTGGTTGCTGCTGCACGCAATGTTGATGGTGAACAGATCAAAACACTGACAGAATCCATGGATGGCAGGCTTTTGAGTGTCCTTGCAAAGAAAGGTGGCTATATTGGTCACTGATTTGTTTTTGTTTTGTTTTTGAATGTCAGAAATGTATATTTGTGAATGTTGAGATGTTATATTGGTTTCACTGGTAAAAATAAATAATTGAAATGGGTATATATTTGTTTTTTGTTAAGTTGCCTAATAATTATGCACAGTAATAGTCACCTGCACACACAGATATCCCCCTAAAATAGCTATAACTAAAAACAAACTAAAAACTACTTCCAAAACTATTCAGCTTTGATATTAATTAGTTTTTTGGGTTCATTGAGAACATGGTTGTTGTTCAATAATAAAATTAATCCTCAAAAATACAACTTGCCTAATAATTCTGCACTCCCTGTATTTATTAACCCCTAATCTCCTCCCCCCGATGTCGCCGCAACCTACCTACACTTATTAACCCCCAATCTGCCGCCACCAAGTCGCCACCATTATAATAAACATATTAACCCTAAACCACCGCACTCCCGCATCGCAAACATTAGTTAAATATTATTAACCTTTAATCTGCCGCCCCTAACATCGCCGCCACCTACCTACATTTATTAACCCCTAATCTGCCGCACCCAATGTCGCTGCCACTATACTAAATTTATTAACCCCTAAACCTAAGTCTAAATCTAACCCTAACACCCCCTAACTTAAAGGTACATAATACTCATATGCTAAATCACTTGAAACTGATGCAACTGTAAAAAGCTGACAGGAAAATATCACCTGAGCATCTCTATGTAAAAAAAGAAGATACTTTACCTCACAATTTGCTCAGCTCAGCAGAGTAAGTTCTGTGTAAAAAGTTATACTTAGTTGCTGCCAAGCTGCAGGTAAAAAAAATAAAAAATGAAGAAATGAACAGCAGCCAATCAGCATCAGCAGTGCTGAGGTCATGAACTCTTTTACTGTGATCTCATGAGATTTGACTTAACTCTCATGAGATTTCATTGTAAACTTCCTTACACTGAATAGGGAAATAACATGAGAGTGCACGAGGCAAAACCCTTCGGCTGTCCCGGGACAGACATACTGATATCCTGCTTAGATGTTTTGAGGTAAAATATCTTTCTTTTTTACATAGAGATGTTCAGATGATATTTTCTAGTCATCTTTTTACAGCTATACTGCATCACTTTCAAGTGTTTAAACATTTGGGTATTATGGCCCTTTAAATATAATTAAAATAAATCTAAATAAAAATTACTATCATTAACTAAATAATTCCTATTTAAAACTAAATACTTACCTGTAAAATAAACCCTAAGCTAGCTACAATATAACTAATAGTTACATTGTATCTAGCTTAGGTTTTATTTTTATTTTACAGGCAAGTTTGTATGTATTTTAACTATGTAGACTAGTTACTAAATAGTTATTAACTATTTACTAACTACCTAGCTAATATAAATACAAATTTACCTGTAAAATAAAACCTAACCTGAGTTACACTAACACCTAATCTTACACTACAATTAAATCAATTGCCTAAATTAAATACAATTACCTAAATTACAAAAAACAAACAAACACTAAATTACACAAAATAAAAAACAAATTATCAGATATTTAAACTAATTACACCTAATCAAATAGCCCTATCAAAATAAAAAAACAACCAAAATAACCTCCCCCCTAGCCTAAACTAAACTACCAATAGCCCTTAAAAGGGCCTTTTGTGGGGCATTGTACTTGCATTCTATTGGCTCTTCCAATCAGCCAATAGAATGCAAGCTCAATCCTATTGGCTGTTTGGATCAGCCAATAGGAATTTTTCACCTTTAATTCCGATTGGCTGATAGAATTCTATCAGCAAAACGGAATTCAAGGGACGCCATCTTGGTTGACGTCATTTAAAGGAACCTTCATTCGTCGTTAGTCGTCGGAAAGAAGAGGATGCTCCGCGTCGGATGTCTTGAAGATAGAGCCGCTCCGCGCCGGATGGATGAAGATGGAGGACCACTTCTGCCGGCTTGGATGAAGACTGGCTTCGTTGAGGACTTCTTGCCGCTTCACTGAGGACTTCTCCTGGCTTCGTTGAGGATGGATGTCGGCTCTTCAAAACTGTAAGTGGATCTTCAGGGGTTAGTGTTAGGTTTTTTTAAGGGTTTATTGGGTGGGTTTTATTTTTAGGTTAGGGTTTGCGCAGCAATAGAGCTAAATGCCCATTTAAGGGCAATGCCCATCCAAATGCCCTTTTCAGGGCAATGGGGAGCTTAGGTGTTTTAGTTAGGATTTTGTTTGGGGGGTTGTTTGTTGTGTGTGGTGGGTTTTACTGTTGGGGGGTTGTTTGTATTTTTTCTTACAGGTAAAAGAGCTGATTTATTTGGGGCAATGCCCTTCAAAAGGCCCTTTTAAGGGCTATTGGTAGTTTAGTTTAGGCTAGGTTTTTTTTCATTTTGATAGGGCTATTATATTTTTAAATATCTGATAATTTGTTTTTTATTTTGTGTAATTTAGTGTTTTTTTTGTAATTTAGGTAATTGTATTTAATTTAGGTAATTGATTTAATTGTAGTGTGTAAGGTTAGGTGTTAGTGTAACTCAGGTTATGTTTTATTTTACAGGTAAATTTGTATTTATTTTAGCTAGGTAGCTAGTAAATAGTTAATAACTATTTACTAACTATTCTACCTAGTTGAAATAAATATAAAATTTCCTGTAAAATAAAAATAAAACCTAAGCTAGATACAATGTAACTATTAGTTATATTGTAGCTAGCTTAGGCTTTATTTTATAGGTAAGTATTTAGTTTTAAATAGGAATTATTTAGTTAATGATAGTAATTTTTATTTAGATTTATTTTAATTATATTTAAGTTAGGGGGTTTTAGGGTTAGGGTTAGACTTAGGTTTAGGGGTTAATAAATTTAGTATAGTGGCGGCGATGTTAGGGACAGCAGATTAGGGGTTAATAATATTTAATAGTGTTTGTGAGGCAGGAGTGCGGCGGTTTAGGGGTTAATATGTTTATTCTAGTGTCGGCGATGTCGGGAGCGGCAGATTAGGGGTTAATAATTTTATTTTAGCCTTGGTTTAGGGGTTAATAGGTAGTTTATGGGTGTTAGTGTACTTTTTAGCACTTTAGTTATGAGTTTTATGCTACAGCTTTGTAGTGTAAAACTCATAACTACTGACTTTAGAATGCGTTACGAATCTTGCGGAATAGGCTGTACCGCTCACTTTTTGGCCTCCAAAAAAAGCTTGTAATACCGGCACTATGGAAGTCCCATTGAAAAAAGGCTTTACGAAAATTGCGTAAGTTAATTTGCGGTACAGCCAAAAAAGTGTGCGGAACAGCTGTGCCTACAAGACTCGTAATAGCAGCGGTAGTGAAAAAGCAGCGTTATGAGCCTTAACGCTGCTTTTTTACTCATAACGCTAAATTTGTAATCTAGCCAATAGTTAACTTATAATTTATAAATGTAAACAGGTATATGGTAAAAGGTGTTTGACTGCAAAGGGCTATATTGTATATATACATACACGTCTTAATATGACTATGTATGAATATATATATATATATATATATATATATATATATATATATATATATATATATACAGGGAGTGCAGAATTATTAGGCAAATTAGTATTTTGACCACATCATCCTCTTTATGCATGTTGTCTTACTCCAAGCTGTATAGGCTCGAAAGCCTACTACCAATTAAGCATATTAGGTGATGTGCATCTCTGTAATGAGAAGGGGTGTGGTCTAATGACATCAACACCCTATATCAGGTGTGCATAATTATTAGGCAACTTCCTTTGGCAAAATGGGTCAAAAGAAGGACTTGACAGGCTCAGAAAAGTCAAAAATAGTGAGATATCTTGCAGAGGGATGCAGCACTCTTAAAATTGCAAAGCTTCTGAAGCGTGATCATCGAACAATCAAGCGTTTCATTCAAAATAGTCAACAGGGTCGCAAGAAGCGTGTGGAAAAACCAAGGTGCAAAATAACTGCCCATGAACTGAGAAAAGTCAAGCGTGCAGCTGCCAAGATGCCACTTGCCACCAGTTTGGCCATATTTCAGAGCTGCAACATCACTGGAGTGCCCAAAAGCACAAGGTGTGCAATACTCAGAGACATGGCCAAGGTAAGAAAGGCTAAAAGACGACCACCACTGAACAAGACACACAAGCTGAAACGTCAAGACTGGGCCAAGAAATATCTCAAGACTGATTTTTCTAAGGTTTTATGGACTGATGAAATGAGAGTGAGTCTTGATGGGCCAGATGGATGGGCCCGTGGCTGGATTGGTAAAGGGCAGAGAGCTCCAGTCCGACTCAGACGCCAGCAAGGTGGAGGTGGAGTACTGGTTTGGGCTGGTATCATCAAAGATGAGCTTGTGGGGCCTTTTTGGGTTGAGGATGGAGTCAAGCTCAACTCCCAGTCCTATTGCCAGTTTCTGGAAGACACCTTCTTCAAGCAGTGGTACAGGAAGAAGTCTGCATCCTTCAAGAAAAACATGATTTTCATGCAGGACAATGCTCCATCACACGCGTCCAAGTACTCCACAGCGTGGCTGGCAAGAAAGGGTATAAAAGAAGAAAATCTAATGACATGGCCTCCTTGTTCACCTGATCTGAACCCCATTGAGAACCTGTGGTCCATCATCAAATGTGAGATTTACAAGGAGGGAAAACAGTACACCTCTCTGAACAGTGTCTGGGAGGCTGTGGTTGCTGCTACACGCAATGTTGATGGTGAACAGATCAAAACACTGACAGAATCCATGGATGGCAGGCTTTTGAGTGTCCTTGCAAAGAAAGGTGGCTATATTGGTCACTGATTTGTTTTTGTTTTGTTTTTGAATGTCAGAAATGTATATTTGTGAATGTTGAGATGTTATATTGGTTTCACTGGTAAAAATAAATAATTGAAATGGGTATATATTTGTTTTTTGTTAAGTTGCCTAATAATTATGCACAGTAATAGTCACCTGCACACACAGATATCCCCCTAAAATAGCTATAACTAAAAACAAACTAAAAACTACTTCCAAAACTATTCAGCTTTGATATTAATGAGTTTTTTGGGTTCATTGAGAACATGGTTGTTGTTCAATAATAAAATTAATCCTCAAAAATACAACTTGCCTAATAATTCTGCACTCCCTGTATATATATATATATATATATATATATATATATATATATATATATATATATATATAGTGCTTAGTACTATGGTCAGACACAGCAAAGGATCTGGAAAAATGGTTCCAACAACTCAATTCTGTTAACACAACATTAAAATTTAAGATGTAATATGACAAGACTCAGATTGATTTCCTAGATGTTCGACTTTAGAAGCGGGAAGGCAAGATACAATCCACACTGTTCCCTAAAGAAAACGGACAGGAATACACTACTGCACTTCACTAGTTGCCATCCCACGGCACTCAAAAAAGCTTTGCTAAAATCCCAGCTCCTCAGGGTTATGAGGAACAACACTGAAGCTACTAAGATGGATGAGCAACTAGAAGAGATGGTACAACGTTTTCAAGCACAAAACTATCCTAAGAAATTACTGGAAAACCAGTGCGAACATCTACTGTCAGAATGGGATGTGGTAAAAATTTCGGAATCCAACAGAATGACATTTGTCACTACCTATACCACTGGCAAAGGCACACTTATTGACACAATGAATAAACATTGGGAGATTACCAATACTGACAAAGCCCTACCATTATTTCAGATGATACCACCACAGATTGGTTAAAAGAGGGCGAGATCGTTACGTGACTTCTTAATTAAAACTTACCTGATGCATTGCTATTAACAATCAACATGGTTAGACACAAAGAAGCCAAGCGTCTTCCGATGCCTGGGCTGTATAACATGCTGAGGCTTAATCACTGGATCTTCTTTTATGCACCCTCATAGACGCAAGACCTACAAACACAGATTCTGTCTAACATGTACAACAAGATATATTGTGTACCTATTACATTGTACCTGTGGCCTATATTAAGTGGGGAAGACCTCTGATGATCTGCGGGCGCACATGGTGAATCATCGCTCTGCTATCCGCACTGCCTTGAAGAAAGGTACTTCGGAACAGCCGGTGGCCAGGCACTTTCAGGAATACCAACACAGGGTCATTGACCTGAAATACACCATTATTAACCACATTCCCCCAATGAATAGGAGGGGTGATCGGAACAAAGCCCTGTTACAGAGAGAGGCCAAATGGATATCTCATCTGGACACAATTATACCAAAAGGACTAAACACTCACCTGGATTGGCAGGTTTTATTGTAATCTTAATTTTCTGAGGTCCATGATCCTACAATAATAATGAGACAGATTGGTTCTATCTAATAGTGGTTGTTTATTGTGTTGATTCTAACTTCATAGCCTGTTCTTCTAATCTTGTTTATCTAGAATCCTATATAATATACTGTTGGCTTTACATCTCATTGTGTATGTATAATCTTTTAGTTTCTGCTGCCAGTTGGGGCTCTGTGCGTCAGCTTTCTGTGATTTATACAGCTATATGTTTTTACATATTTGACCAGATTATTGTTACCATGGTAACCATTGCTAACCTGTGGAAGCACACGATGCAGACTCCTATTTGTAATGCTCTGACTTTCTGTTGTTATATAGTATAAGATCTGTTTAATTGTTGACAGTATTCGCTTTTGTCTATACTTAATAACAACCTTCTTTTACAGAATCTCTATACACCATACTATTGACAGTTGCCTAGCGATGCTGCCAGACCAGCCACTCCCATTGACCCAATACTTCTGCATATGGCAGCAGGTCCTACTATGTTGGTTGCTATGGATACCACGTAGAGTCCGGATTTGGACTTAGGAGTCTCAGGGCCAGACAGGTTTAACTAATCAATGCAATATGTTTGGAATATGCCCTTCTGCATATCATTATGCTGTTTGAGTTTGTTCATGTTTTTTCATGTTTATATTTTTCGGTATTCACAGACGCACGCTGCCTTAGGTGATTATCCCCATGTTAGGGGCGTGTCTACTGAGGAGAACGTGACGTCTGGTTGTAACGCTGTTATATTTCAGGTGGTGGGTACCCGGTAAGTGCAACTGTTCACTATATGTCTGAGGACAGGTCGTATTCACCCGAAAACGTTCACATTAAAGGTGATAGAATTTTACAAGACCTTTGGAGTGCTCTTCTGTTTGATATCCTATATATATATAAGTATATATGTGTGTACAGATGTATTTATGTACACACATTTTTAAATCAAGGTAAAGCAGTTATTCGTAAACAATTTAATGCACTCCAGCAGTTAAAATTGATACTAGGGAACAACTAAAAGGGGCGAAAATGTAAACTATCTCTTTACTTACTGTGAGATTTACAGTAATTGTGCTGCCTGCTATTTGTTTTGTCTACCCTATTAGACCTTGTAATAGATGTTTATACAATTAGCAGATATTCTAAGCACAATCTAAATTAGATGAGAAACATCACTGACACAAATAAAATGAATTAAAACTATTTACTACTTTACAAATGATTTTGAATTTGCTATCTACTTTCATTGCTTCTTTTCACATTTTGCGTATGGGACTTTGCATATCAGCAGTATAAGGAATAAATTCATTTTCTTTCCTTGCAACAGCTGTTTGCTGCTTAAATGATATATTGAGTTTATATTCTTTTAAACCTGTTGCCATATAGTTATTCAGACACACGCAGGCTTCCTGCCTTGTTATTCTCTTCAACAAAGAATACAGCAAGAACAAAGTAGAAATAGAAGTAAAAGTCTGAAAGCACAAGGCATTGTGTTAGCGCTGCGGAATCTGTTAGTGCTCTACAAATAACCGATAATAATAATAATCCAGAGGGTCGTGCCGCACAAGAGAAGTCCTACAGTCTAGCATGGGAAGAGGTGATGATAGAATATGCAAGGAACAGTTTGCTATAATCTCTCTACAGCACCATAGTAGTTACGTAACATTCATTTTTATTTGAGTGTAAATTATATAATAAGAAGAAGAATTTCTCAGCACGGGAACAGTGTTTTATTTATTTAAAAACACTTTAGCACAATTAGAATTTACTCTTTTAGATGCAACCCCCCAAAAAAAAACTTTAATACTTCTTTAAAGGGACAGTCTACTCCAGAATTGTTATTGTTTAAAAAAATTGATAATCGCTTTATTACCCGTCCACCAGTTTTGCATAACCAACACTGTTATATTAATATACTTTTTACCTCTGTGATTACCTTGTTTCTAAGCGTCTGCACACTGCACCCTTATCTCAATTCTTTTGACAGACATGCATTTAGCCAATCAGTGCTGACTCTTAAATAACTTCACAGGAGTGAGCACAATGTTATCTATCTGACACACATGAACTAGCATTTTCAAACTGTCAAAAACTGTCAAAATGCACTGAGATAAGAGGTAGTTCAAGGGCTTAGAAATTAGCATATTACCCTGTCTAGGTTTAGCTAGGTTTCCACAAAGAATACCAACAGAGCAAAACAAATTTGATGATAAAAGTAAATTGGAAAGTTTTTTTTCAATTGCATGCCCTATTGGAATCATGAAAGTTTAATTTTAACTGACTGATACCCTCTAGTTTATCAACTAACTGGTGGAACTAACGGTTCTTGCAGCCAGCTGCTTCTTTCTGTGCTTTTTATCTTCCAGCCAAACACACTAAAAGATCTGTAGCAGCTCAACTAAAAAATCAATCCTGTTAACAGAGAGGCAGTAGGAATCAGAGCAGCAGTAAATCAATGCAAATTCCCCTCAGGAATAAGGAATTATGTGAGAAACGTTTGCTCATGTAAATGACATATTTGTACCCATTTTACTAGGTGCGTAATGCATATGTTTATAGTTGTATTATAACTGATCACAGGTATGTATCCTTAAAGGGACAGTCTACACCAGAATTTTTATTGTTTTAAAAGATAGATAATCCCTTTATTACCCATTCCCTAGTTTTGCATAACCAACAAAGTTATATAAATACACTTTTTACCTCTGTGATTGTCTTGTATCTAAGCCTCTGCAGACTTAAGCCACTGTCAAAATGCCCTGAGAGAAGAGGCGGCCTTCAAGGGTTCAGAAATTAGCATATGAACCTCCTAGGTTTAACTTTCAACTAAGAATACAGAGAGAACAAAGCAAAATTGGTGATAAAAGTGGATTGGAAAATTGTTTAAAATGACATGCCCTATCTGAATCATGAAAGTTTATTTTGGACTAGACTGTCCCTTTAATAGAGATGAGCAGCCAAGAAAAATTTGGCTCGTCTGAATCTTTCGTAACAAATATTCGGGGAAGAAGAGTACCGGTTCTCCGGCGCACAAAGGGTAAGTATTAATTTCTTTAAAATAATTTAAAGGAAACAAATGAATACTGAGGAATTTCATCAGTATTTTTTAGTTTTCTTTAAATTTCGTTGGCGCATTCATTTGGATACTCGTTTAGTTAAAACACATCTCTAATCCTTAACATAATGCTATTTAATATGATCCCCATCATGTGTGATTACCTAAGTTCTTGATGGGTTACAATTCATGTTGTGGTCTCCCCAAAAAGCGATTTACTAAAAGAACAACAAAAAAAGCGTTTGCTGTATCTCAAAGTGGGTATTTTAATATTTATTGAATGTTTACATAAGTGTTTTTTTAGAATTTAACTATTGGGATAAAAACATACTGTAGATAGGAAAGACGACAGAATGGGCCCAGAAAAAAGCGAAGAAGAGCACTTAAAGGGACATGAAACACAAAAGTTTTCTTTAATAATTCAGAATTTAAACAACTTTCTAATTTACTTCTATTTTAAAATTTTATTCGCTCTCTTGGTATATTTTGTTGAAAAGCAGTATTTCTAGAATGTTATATGCAAGGGCATTAGATGACAGCACTATTTTCTGCCATGTTGTGCCATTTTTGGTTCAGCACCCTAAATAGCGCTTGCTGATTGGTGGCTACATTTAGCCACCAAACAGTAAGCGCTACCCTGGTGCTGAACCTATAATGGGCCGGATCCTAAGCTTTTATTCTTGCTTTTCAAATAAAGATACCAAGAGAACAAAGAAAAATTGATAAATAGGAGTAAATTAGAAAGTTGCTTAAAATTGCATGCTTTATCCGAATCATGAAAGAAAAACATTGGGTTTAGTATCCCTTTAATTAATGTGATGTGGTAAGGTTTAATTCCAAAAATGTATTAATTTTGCATGCAAATATATATCGGCTAGATTACAAGTTGTGCGTTAGGATGAAAAAGCAGCGTTAAGAGGTCCTAACGCTGCTTTTTTTAAGCCCGCTGTTATTACAAGTCTTGAAGGTTTAGGGTCACCGCACACTTCTTTGGCCTTACCGCAAAACGACTTACGTAAACTTTGTGAAGTCTTTTTTCTATGGGACTTCCATAGCGCCGGTATTACGAGTCTGTCCTGGGAGGCCAAAAAGTGAGCGGTACACCCTCTACCTCCAAGATCCCTAACGTATTTTAAAGTCAGTAGTTAAGAGTTTTATGGTACAACGCCGTAACATAAAACTCATAACTAAAGTGCTAAAAAGTACACTAACACCCATAAACTACCTATTAACCCCTAAACTGAGGCCCTCCCGCATTGCAAACACTATAATAAATGTATTAACCCCTAATCTGCTGCTCCGGACACCGCCGACACCTACATTATATTTATGAACCCCTAATCTGCTGCCCCCAACATCGCCGACACCTACATACTATTATTTGAGCAGCTGTGTACTTACTGTGTAGAATACATCCTAAGTCTGCACCATTTGCTACCTGCAAGCTGATAAGATCTGGAAAGTCTGTGTAAGAGCGTTTTTTTCGCATAGTAGTAGGCAGTGCAAAATACTTTACAGGTAGATGCAAACTTGTGCTTGTGCTGTTCTGCAATCTTACACTGCAGTATCTTTTTTCTAGATACAGCTTGAAGATCTCCTGCTTTTACATGTGCTTCTGAATTCTTATGTATATAGATTTTTTTACGCAGTGAAGTGAACATATATTTTTTGTTTTCTGTGATACAGTCACTCCAAGGTGTTTCACCTCACAACATACTTTACATCCTAACAGACCCTTTTCTAGCAGCAGCCAGGGGTTCTTTTTTAAAAAAATTCTAGCCACTGATCCTGGTCCCAACACTTTGGTAGAATAACTATCTCGCTGGCGTTGGTAACTACTTCTTCAGCCACATTTGCAACTACATCCACTACAGCTGACTCACTCACTCTTGTACTTTCTACAGCTGGCACTGCCTGGGGTATCCTTCTGAAGGAGAGACTCAGACTGAGATGAGCAACTTGTTGAATCAGAGTGTGATTTTTTATTGGATGTCTTATTATAGAAATCCATAATGCTGCCCTTCCATTTTCTACTTTCTGTATAAACAATAAATACAAACAATAAGAAACAAAATGATGTGCCAGCAATAACTGAAAAACTGAGTAGGATTAACTGATAACTGGGATGAGTCAACTGTCTGAAATAATCTGTATATGCTACTTAGGTTTTCTAGAACAGGGTTTTTAAAATGTTTTTTCCCAAGTCCAAGTGCCATGATACCACATACTTTTCCGACCCTATTTTTATGCTTGGGGGAATATTTATCAAACGATCAACCGCAAATAAGCGTAATTGTGGCGAGCTTGATTCAACCTAGTTTTCAAACCCTACAAGCCGGCAAAAGTTGAAATCTGTGACGTAACATACGATCCACCAGTCTCAATCCGACACAGATCGATGCTTACATCATTACAGATGTTTCGAATACACATTAGGCACTATTTGACACTTTTCAAAGTTTTCAAATAGTTAACCAGTACGCTCGCGGCTATTCCCGGCCCAGCGTACCTGGTTTTCAATCTGCCACCCTGGAGGCCGCGGATGCCATAGGAATCAATGGGAGTCTGAAAGCAGCGAAAGCTTATGTTCGATGCTGCCAGATATCCCATTGATTTATATGGTATAAAACCAGTAACGTTTACACCTAACACTCTAACATAAGCCCCAAGTCTAAACACCCCTAATCTGCCTCCCCGACATCGCCGCCACCTAAATAAAAGTTATAAACCCCTATTCCGCCGCTCCCCGACACCGCTGCAACTAAATAAATGTATTAACCCCTATCCCGCCGCTCCCAGACCTCGTCGCCACTAAATAAACTTATTAACCCTTAAACCTCTGGCCTCCCACATCACTACCATTAACTAAACATATTAACCCCTAAACTGCCAGCCCCCCACATCGCCATAAACTAAATTAAGCTATTAACCCCTAAACCTAACAACCCGCTAACTTTACATTAAAATTAACACATCCCTATCTTAAAATAAATTAAAACTTACCTGTAGAATTAAAATAAACTATTTTTAAACTATTAATTAACCTACCCTAACTATTATACTACAATTACATTAAACTAGAAATTAAATTAACTATATTACTTATTAAAAAACCCTAACCCTACTCAAATTATTTAAATCTACTATTAAAAATTACTAAATTACAAAAAAATAAACGCTAAGTTACAAAAACTAAAAAACAGTAAATTACGAAAACAAACAAACCACAGTATCAAAAATAAAAACGAATTACACCTAATCTAATAGCCCTAATCAAAATAAAAAAGCCCCCCAAAATAAAAATAAAAAACGTAGCCTACAATAAAAACCTTTAAAGGGCCTTTTGTGGGGCATTGCCCCAAAGAAATCAGCTCTTTTACCTGTAAAAAAATATACAAACACCCCCAACAGTCAAACCCACCACCCAACCAACTAACCCCCCCAAATAAAAACCTTATCTAAAAAACCTAAGTTCCCTATTGCCCTGAAAAGGGCATTTGTATGGGCATTGCCCTTAAAAGGGCATTTAGCTCTTTTACCTGCCCAGACCCTACTCTAAAAATAAAACCCACCCAAAAAACCCTTAAATAAACCTAACACTAACCCCCTAACAGCCAATAGGATGAGAGCTCAATCCTAATGGCTGTTTGGAATAGCCAATAGGATTATAGCTGCTCAAATCCTATTGGCTGATTGAAACAGCCAATAGGATTTTAGCAGCTCTAATCTTATTGGCTGATTGGAACCTTTCAGCCAATAGGAATGCAAGGGACGCCATCTTGGATCACGTCACTTGCATTCATGTTCCAGTTTACGGCGGCGACCGTATTGAAGAGGAGCTCTGATCTGCGCCGGATGGATGAAGATAGAAGAGGCCGCATGGATGAAGACTTCGCCGGATGGATGAAGATGGAAGAGGCTGCCCGGATGAAGATTTATTGCCGGCTGGATGGATCCTTCAAGCGGAACTTCAAAAACTGTAAGTGGATCGTCGGGCGGTTAGTGTTAGGTTTATTTAAGTTTTTTTGGGTGGGTTTTATTTTTAGAGTAGGGTCTGGGCAGGTAAAAGAGCTAAATGCCCTTTTAAGGGTAATGCCTATACAAATGCCCTTTTCAGGGCAATGGGAAGCTTAGGTTATTTTAGATAGGGTTTTTATTTGGGGGGGTTGGTTGGTTGGGTGGTGGGTTTTACTGTTGGGGGGTGTTTGTATTTTTTTTTTACAGGTAAAAGAGCTGATTTCTTTGGGGCAATGCCCCACAAAAGGCCCTTTTAAGGACCATTGGTAGTTTATTGTAGGCTAGGGTTTTTTATTTTGGGGGAGGGGGGGCTTTTTATTTTCATAGGGCTATTAGATTAGGTGTAATTCGTTTTTATTTTTGATACTGTGGTTTGTTTGTTTTTCGTGATTTGGTGTTTTTTTATTTTTTGTAACTTTATTTTTTTGTAATTTAGTAATTTTTAATAGTAGATTTAAATAATTTGAGTAGGGTTAGGGTTTTTTAATATGTAATATAGTTAATTTAATTGCTAGTTTAATGTAATTGTAGTATAATAGTTAGGGTAGGTTAATTAATAGTTTAAATATAGTTTCTTTTAATTCTACAGGTAAGTTTTAATTTATTTTAAGATAGGGATGTGGTAATTTTAATATAAAGTTAGTGGGTTGTTAGGTTTAGGGGTAAATAGTGTCAGTATATGGCCGGGTTATAATACAATATATTTAATAATTATTCTTTAAAATAAACCCACAATAAACATGCATATACCAAACAATAAAATTAATGTAAATTCCTAAATTCTTTGTATTAGTTAAAATTTATAGACACATTGAAATATATTTATAGAAAAAACAGATATAAATCAATACTATACAAGTTTAAACTGTTACAATATTCTTTACACAGCAAACCAAATGTAACTTTAGAACTAGCCTTATTCACAATTGAATTACATTACCTCACCACAATGAAATATCACAGTATGGGTCACTAACTTCCAGACAACTATACTTTAACAGTTCTTAGTTAAACAATAGAACAATATACACTCTAATTAAAACACCAGAAGTTATATATATTCTAAATCTAAACAGCCAGTTTATATGTCAATTTATCTAGGCTGAAATAAATTTTTAGCAGCAATAAAGTAAATTCTAAAATATATTTATGTGGCTGCAACTATAAATTATTTGGCAAACAAAAGACTAGTTTTAAACTACACAGGACTGTGAATATGAGTCTAAAATATAAAGTACCTTTTTAAAATTGCTGAACTTCAATTTGTTATGGTTACCAAATACCTTTGATTTAAATATAAAAAAAAATAGAACAATCATACATCACCAGTTTGAGCCAATTTGTAGTTCAATCTTTTCCAAATATTTTCAGATCACCTCATATGAAGAAAAGAAGTTATTGCATAGATCCAGAAGCTAGTCTCAGCTTTTGATATGTGATTGTGTTTCCAAGTATCGCAGCAAGTTCAATCACACGGTATCAGCAGACAACAGACTGTGTTTCTTTCCCTTGCATTCTGCCTTTCTTATATTCTAATCATTGGTGATCTTGTTTTCGGTTACGACCACGGTGCTGTCTTGGATTGGCCCTAACAGAGCTGAACATCTCATTGGTCACCTGGATTTGCATGTGTTTTAATAGACAATTTATTTGGCTGTCATACCAGTTCCAATCCCCGAGGGGGAAGCAGACAACCAGAAATATAGTCTTATCATCCATTTTTGCTACAATTTAATATATCCTTATAAAGTGATTATTTAAACTATTATAACTTTTTGCATTAATCACTTACAATTTGAATTATAGATAGGATAGTATAATGTTATTTTTCTGATCATTCCAATACCAAATACAAGCCTGTTTTTAGTGATCATATTAATAAACAGTTACACTATTAATCATTTACTCTTCCTATAATCACAGCTGTCTGCCATTGTATTGCATCTCAATAGGAATGCATTGTATTTCATATTTCTAATGAATTTTGAATGCATGGCAATACCAGATGCAGATCTGAAATGAAAATAATAGTGTTATTAATTTTGAGACATTTTTAATCCTTAAGATATTCTATGTTTTTTAAAAAAATACATAGGTTAAGACATATTGAAATCTGGATTTTTAGGTTTTCAGCTTTCCATATTACCCTTCTTAGGCATAGACAATCTCCCATATTCATGTGTTCATATTTAATATCATACAAATAGACAATCTCATATCCAATTAAAATATATATATTTTCCTACAATACTGAGGTATATTTTACTTGAAATCTAAATACAAGTTGTATTTTAAACAGTGAATTTTGAGAGTCACAATGTAGACATGTTTCTTTGTTAGCCAGCATAGATGTGGATTCAACACACAGCAGGGACAATGTAGCACTTAGGTGAAGACAGCTGGATGCTCTGAACATGTTAGTAGATTTTAATTATTCCCACAGATGGACCATCCACTCCTCTAGATAGGGGAACTCTTTATGCAGGCTTTCTTTGAAGTGATCTTTTTAAGATAAATGTCCCAATTCATCAAAGGAATTGTTTTCAAAAGTTCTGCAATATCTCCCAGATATACAATGAGAGAGGGGGTTTGTTTATCAGCCAAGAATCATTTGGCAGAGAGGACTGCAATCTACAGTAAATAGAACTGATGCAAATAGTCTCATATATAATTAATCCTGTGGTCTTATCATAAATCTATGTGCAGATAAATATATATATATATAATTTAATAATACTCAGATACCCTGACATAAATCCCCCTTTAAATTTTAAATAGATGTAGGACATATGTATTTGAATTGGCTTACAGTCAGTGGTATTTGGTGAGGATGTTGACGGTATGCATTATAGACAGTCTTCTATGAAGAGAGTCTGTTATTTTTGAGTCCTTATGCTCATTAGCTAGGGATCTTTAAACTACAGCATTTATTTAGTACATTTGGGGATATGGCACTTCATTCTCCCTCTATGACTTTTAGTTGGGATCTAGGATGGCACACTCGCAACTGATTAATATGGACCCATTTATTCATAAAAGTATCATTTTTGGGTATCCTAATTTTATAGGTAACTGGAGATATTTTGTCAGTGATGACAAAAGGACCCTTCCATGATGGAAGAAATTTCTTCTCCTTAACCTGATCTTTTCCAAAGTTATAAAGATAAACTTTATCATTTATTTCATATTCCTTTTTGGACGTTTTTTTTTAGATCATAATAGGTTTTAGTGGCAGTTGCGGACTTTTCTAAGTTCCTTTGAGCAAATGCAAAGGCATATTGCAGGTGCTTTCTTAGGTTCTCCATATATTGATGTGTATTGGCAGCATTTATCAAGTTTTGGTCTGATGTACGGTACAGTAGATGCTGAGGTAGAACCATTCTTCTACCAGTCATCAGTTCAAAAGGTGACATCTTAGTAGCACTACTTGGAGTTGCTCTTAATGCCATTAGGACTAAATATAGTTTTACATCCCAGTCTTTACCCGTTTCACTCACAAACTTTTTGAGGATTTTCACAATGGATTGGTTATAACGCTCTACACCACCACTTGAGGCAGCTCTATATGCAATAAGGAGCTTTCTTTTAACCCCTAGTATTTTCCACATTTAGGTCATCACTTCGCTAGTGAAGTGGGTCCCCCGATCGGATTTGATTCTCTTGGGCAAACCAAATCTGGAAAACACGTGGTTGATGAGCAATGCTGGTGTGGCACAAATAACTTGTGAAAAGCTCTAGAATCCAGTCTATACTTTTACATAACCAAAATTTTAATAACAACACAATTATTTGATTTAACTTTGTTTATAATTTGATATTCACCATTCTGCAGCTCTCTGGCCAAATATAACAAATGCATATAACAAAAATAAGCTTTCTATTAAAGAATAATAATAAAATCTCCCCTTTAAATTGTTCACAATGATCCATTGGCCTTACTTATAATAAAAATGTATACTGACGTTCATTAAATAGCCTAAGCAAGCATAACCAGCATAAAAACACACTCACAGTGGGGTGCAGGCTAGTTAAAGGGACATTTTACCCAAATTAAAAAAATATATTTAATTGAAACTGCTGACACAGTTAAATATACTAGTGTTAGGCTTACAGTAAACCTCATTGTCTTCTCTGTAAATATTTCCTTAAAATCTCAGATTTTATATCAGTTTGCCTGTATCCCTTTAAATATTTTCTCTCCTCTTTTATTTCCTCCGCTAGTCTCACAGATCGCAACACCAAGATTGAAGACAATTTATCAGTTCAGCTTGCATTACAGAGAGAAATAAGTTACACTGCGTAAATATCTGCTATTTAAACTGCAAATTTAGAAAGAATAATACAAGAAAAGGTCTAAAAAATATATTTTGCCAACTGCTAATAAATGAGTGAACTGGTCCTTTAAATAATAAAATGACACTTTTCAAAGTTTTCAAATAGTTAACCAGTACGCTCGCGGCTATTCCCGGCCCAGCGTACCTGGTTTTCAATCTGCCACCCTGGAGGCCGCGGATGCCATAGGAATCAATGGGAGTCTGAAAGCAGCGAAAGCTTATGTTCGATGCTGCCAGATATCCCATTGATTTATATGGTATAAAACCAGTAACGTTTACACCTAACACTCTAACATAAGCCCCAAGTCTAAACACCCCTAATCTGCCGCCCCGACATCGCCGCCACCTAAATAAAAGTTATAAACCCCTATTCCGCCGCTCTCCGACACCGCTGCAACTAAATAAATGTATTAACCCCTATCCCG
Source organism: Bombina bombina (assembly GCF_027579735.1). Lineage (NCBI taxonomy): Eukaryota > Metazoa > Chordata > Amphibia > Anura > Bombinatoridae > Bombina > Bombina bombina. The sequence goes on from NC_069499.1 coordinate 1,384,006,339, forward strand.
CCGCTCCCAGACCTCGTCGCCACTAAATAAACTTATTAACCCTTAAACCTCTGGCCTCCCACATCACTACCATTAACTAAACATATTAACCCCTAAACTGCCAGCCCCCCACATCGCCATAAACTAAATTAAGCTATTAACCCCTAAACCTAACAACCCGCTAACTTTACATTAAAATTAACACATCCCTATCTTAAAATAAATTAAAACTTACCTGTAGAATTAAAATAAACTATTTTTAAACTATTAATTAACCTACCCTAACTATTATACTACAATTACATTAAACTAGAAATTAAATTAACTATATTACTTATTAAAAAACCCTAACCCTACTCAAATTATTTAAATCTACTATTAAAAATTACTAAATTACAAAAAAATAAACGCTAAGTTACAAAAACTAAAAAACAGTAAATTACGAAAACAAACAAACCACAGTATCAAAAATAAAAACGAATTACACCTAATCTAATAGCCCTATCAAAATAAAAAAGCCCCCCAAAAAAAAAAAAAAAAAACGTAGCCTACAATAAAAACCTTTAAAGGGCCTTTTGTGGGGCATTGCCGCAAATAAATCAGCTCTTTTACCTGTAAAAAAATATACAAACACCCCCAACAGTCAAACCCACCACCCAACCAACTAACCCCCCCCAAATAAAAACCTTATCTAAAAAACCTAAGTTCCCTATTGCCCTGAAAAGGGCATTTGTATGGGCATTGCCCTTAAAAGGGCATTTAGCTCTTTTACCTGCCCAGACCCTACTCTAAAAATAAAACCCACCCAAAAAACCCTTAAATAAACCTAACACTAACCCCCTAACAGCCAATAGGATGAGAGCTCAATCCTAATGGCTGTTTGGAATAGCCAATAGGATTATAGCTGCTCAAATCCTATTGGCTGATTGAAACAGCCAATAGGATTTTAGCAGCTCTAATCTTATTGGCTGATTGGAACCTTTCAGCCAATAGGAATGCAAGGGACGCCATCTTGGATCACGTCACTTGCATTCATGTTCCAGTTTACGGCGGCGACCGTATTGAAGAGGAGCTCTGATCTGCGCCGGATGGATGAAGATAGAAGAGGCCGCATGGATGAAGACTTCGCCGGATGGATGAAGATGGAAGAGGCTGCCCGGATGAAGATTTATTGCCGGCTGGATGGATCCTTCAAGCGGAACTTCAAAAACTGTAAGTGGATCGTCGGGCGGTTAGTGTTAGGTTTATTTAAGTTTTTTTGGGTGGGTTTTATTTTTAGAGTAGGGTCTGGGCAGGTAAAAGAGCTAAATGCCCTTTTAAGGGTAATGCCTATACAAATGCCCTTTTCAGGGCAATGGGAAGCTTAGGTTATTTTAGATAGGGTTTTTATTTGGGGGGGTTGGTTGGTTGGGTGGTGGGTTTTACTGTTGGGGGGTGTTTGTATTTTTTTTTTACAGGTAAAAGAGCTGATTTCTTTGGGGCAATGCCCCACAAAAGGCCCTTTTAAGGACCATTGGTAGTTTATTGTAGGCTAGGGTTTTTTATTTTGGGGGAGGGGGGGCTTTTTATTTTCATAGGGCTATTAGATTAGGTGTAATTCGTTTTTATTTTTGATACTGTGGTTTGTTTGTTTTTCGTGATTTGGTGTTTTTTTATTTTTTGTAACTTTATTTTTTTGTAATTTAGTAATTTTTAATAGTAGATTTAAATAATTTGAGTAGGGTTAGGGTTTTTTAATATGTAATATAGTTAATTTAATTGCTAGTTTAATGTAATTGTAGTATAATAGTTAGGGTAGGTTAATTAATAGTTTAAATATAGTTTCTTTTAATTCTACAGGTAAGTTTTAATTTATTTTAAGATAGGGATGTGGTAATTTTAATATAAAGTTAGTGGGTTGTTAGGTTTAGGGGTAAATAGTGTCAGTATATGGCCGGGTTATAATACAATATATTTAATAATTATTCTTTAAAATAAACCCACAATAAACATGCATATACCAAACAATAAAATTAATGTAAATTCCTAAATTCTTTGTATTAGTTAAAATTTATAGACACATTGAAATATATTTATAGAAAAAACAGATATAAATCAATACTATACAAGTTTAAACTGTTACAATATTCTTTACACAGCAAACCAAATGTAACTTTAGAACTAGCCTTATTCACAATTGAATTACATTACCTCACCACAATGAAATATCACAGTATGGGTCACTAACTTCCAGACAACTATACTTTAACAGTTCTTAGTTAAACAATAGAACAATATACACTCTAATTAAAACACCAGAAGTTATATATATTCTAAATCTAAACAGCCAGTTTATATGTCAATTTATCTAGGCTGAAATAAATTTTTAGCAGCAATAAAGTAAATTCTAAAATATATTTATGTGGCTGCAACTATAAATTATTTGGCAAACAAAAGACTAGTTTTAAACTACACAGGACTGTGAATATGAGTCTAAAATATAAAGTACCTTTTTAAAATTGCTGAACTTCAATTTGTTATGGTTACCAAATACCTTTGATTTAAATATAAAAAAAAATAGAACAATCATACATCACCAGTTTGAGCCAATTTGTAGTTCAATCTTTTCCAAATATTTTCAGATCACCTCATATGAAGAAAAGAAGTTATTGCATAGATCCAGAAGCTAGTCTCAGCTTTTGATATGTGATTGTGTTTCCAAGTATCGCAGCAAGTTCAATCACACGGTATCAGCAGACAACAGACTGTGTTTCTTTCCCTTGCATTCTGCCTTTCTTATATTCTAATCATTGGTGATCTTGTTTTCGGTTACGACCACGGTGCTGTCTTGGATTGGCCCTAACAGAGCTGAACATCTCATTGGTCACCTGGATTTGCATGTGTTTTAATAGACAATTTATTTGGCTGTCATACCAGTTCCAATCCCCGAGGGGGAAGCAGACAACCAGAAATATAGTCTTATCATCCATTTTTGCTACAATTTAATATATCCTTATAAAGTGATTATTTAAACTATTATAACTTTTTGCATTAATCACTTACAATTTGAATTATAGATAGGATAGTATAATGTTATTTTTCTGATCATTCCAATACCAAATACAAGCCTGTTTTTAGTGATCATATTAATAAACAGTTACACTATTAATCATTTACTCTTCCTATAATCACAGCTGTCTGCCATTGTATTGCATCTCAATAGGAATGCATTGTATTTCATATTTCTAATGAATTTTGAATGCATGGCAATACCAGATGCAGATCTGAAATGAAAATAATAGTGTTATTAATTTTGAGACATTTTTAATCCTTAAGATATTCTATGTTTTTTAAAAAAATACATAGGTTAAGACATATTGAAATCTGGATTTTTAGGTTTTCAGCTTTCCATATTACCCTTCTTAGGCATAGACAATCTCCCATATTCATGTGTTCATATTTAATATCATACAAATAGACAATCTCATATCCAATTAAAATATATATATTTTCCTACAATACTGAGGTATATTTTACTTGAAATCTAAATACAAGTTGTATTTTAAACAGTGAATTTTGAGAGTCACAATGTAGACATGTTTCTTTGTTAGCCAGCATAGATGTGGATTCAACACACAGCAGGGACAATGTAGCACTTAGGTGAAGACAGCTGGATGCTCTGAACATGTTAGTAGATTTTAATTATTCCCACAGATGGACCATCCACTCCTCTAGATAGGGGAACTCTTTATGCAGGCTTTCTTTGAAGTGATCTTTTTAAGATAAATGTCCCAATTCATCAAAGGAATTGTTTTCAAAAGTTCTGCAATATCTCCCAGATAAACAATGAGAGAGGGGGTTTGTTTATCAGCCAAGAATCATTTGGCAGAGAGGACTGCAATCTACAGTAAATAGAACTGATGCAAATAGTCTCATATATAATTAATCCTGTGGTCTTATCATAAATCTATGTGCAGATAAATATATATATATAATTTAATAATACTCAGATACCCTGACATAAATCCCCCTTTAAATTTTAAATAGATGTAGGACATATGTATTTGAATTGGCTTACAGTCAGTGGTATTTGGTGAGGATGTTGACGGTATGCATTATAGACAGTCTTCTATGAAGAGAGTCTGTTATTTTTGAGTCCTTATGCTCATTAGCTAGGGATCTTTAAACTACAGCATTTATTTAGTACATTTGGGGATATGGCACTTCATTCTCCCTCTATGACTTTTAGTTGGGATCTAGGATGGCACACTCGCAACTGATTAATATGGACCCATTTATTCATAAAAGTATCATTTTTGGGTATCCTAATTTTATAGGTAACTGGAGATATTTTGTCAGTGATGACAAAAGGACCCTTCCATGATGGAAGAAATTTCTTCTCCTTAACCTGATCTTTTCCAAAGTTATAAAGATAAACTTTATCATTTATTTCATATTCCTTTTTGGACGTTTTTTTTTAGATCATAATAGGTTTTAGTGGCAGTTGCGGACTTTTCTAAGTTCCTTTGAGCAAATGCAAAGGCATATTGCAGGTGCTTTCTTAGGTTCTCCATATATTGATGTGTATTGGCAGCATTTATCAAGTTTTGGTCTGATGTACGGTACAGTAGATGCTGAGGTAGAACCATTCTTCTACCAGTCATCAGTTCAAAAGGTGACATCTTAGTAGCACTACTTGGAGTTGCTCTTAATGCCATTAGGACTAAATATAGTTTTACATCCCAGTCTTTACCCGTTTCACTCACAAACTTTTTGAGGATTTTCACAATGGATTGGTTATAACGCTCTACACCACCACTTGAGGCAGCTCTATATGCAATAAGGAGCTTTCTTTTAACCCCTAGTATTTTCCACATTTAGGTCATCACTTCGCTAGTGAAGTGGGTCCCCCGATCGGATTTGATTCTCTTGGGCAAACCAAATCTGGAAAACACGTGGTTGATGAGCAATGCTGTGCATGTTTCAGCACTATTGTTAGGTGCACTGATGCACTCTACCCATTTAGTGAACAGGCATGTCACTGTTAACATGTATTTGTTACCTCTTGATGACCTAGTTACTGGACCAATAAAATCAATTTGTATATCTGACCATGGCATTACCATCCCCCTTTTCTGCAATGGCGCTCTATGCGTTGGTGCAGTGGGTTTGAACTGTGGGCAGATTAAACAACTTTGACAGTAGGTTTGAGCATCTTTCAACATGTGTGGCCAGAAGGCGTAATCACGCAATATTTCATACGTTAATTTGGCGCCACGATGGCCAGATGTGGGAGCATCATGGGCATGTTGAAGCATGAGAACTCTGAACTTGGTGGGTACCACCCATTGTTGGATGCCAGTTTTGTAGGTTCTAATTAACAAACCATCCTGTAACTTGAATTGTGATCTGGACTTCATTAAGATTCTAAGATCTTCCTTGCCAATACAATCATCTTTTGAGATGGGGTTGCTTTCAGGATCTTCTATGTGTTTATAGAAGATGTCTACAATGGGGTCTTCTTTTTGACTAGTGATCAGGTCCTCACTAGGAGAATCCTGACTCCATTGTACCAGGTTAGGCTCACTCTGTTGTTTAGCCTGGTTTCTGGTAATGGCTTCTACCTGAATTGCACCCATTAAGTGGTCAATATTAAGCAGTTCTCCAGTTATGGCTCCTTGTTTGGATAATGAATCCGCAAGATCATTGCCTTCCTTATCAGGACCTAGAACCCTGGAATGACCCTTGGTCTTTTTCTAGTGTATGGTTAAATTATTGGATACCACTAGATTATCAATTTTGCAGAACAACTTCCCATGCTTGACTGGTTTGTTGTTACTTTTCTGCATGCCATTCCTTTTCCAAGTTGGCAGGTATTCAACAAAACTGTCACGCACATAATTTGAGTCAGTAATGGTCACAAATTCATGAATATTTTGTTCAATAGCCATTTCAATGGTTTTAAGAACAGCAGTTAGTGCTGCAACTTGACTGGATCTTGGTCCAATGTTGAACACTACAGAAATATTTGGGAATCCCTTTGCCCAAGTTATACCAATGCCAGCAACTAGTCTGCGCTCATTTTCAATAGTGGCATGGTAAGAACAACCATCAACATATACCCAAGGTAATGTCTGACAATGGTCCTCATTGTATATCTTATACGGGGAAAGCAATTGTTCCTCCAGGAAATCATCTTCTGATAATTCTTCCCCAGGATCCTTAGCAGTACAGTCGTGGAGCTCAGCAAGCCCCTGTGTGACTGGATTCTTTTTATTCTGTTTGTAGCGAATTTCTAAAGGCCAGCCTTGTAAGGAACGAGTCCAAGTTGTTATGCGGCTATTAGACAAATTCCCATCTCTTATTTTCTCACTTTGCAAATATAGCAAATGCTGGTGGGTCGTTTCTACAATAATTTTCTTGCCCTGTATATAGCTGCTGATATTTTGTAGAGCCCATACAGTAGATAAGAGGGCTTTTTCGCAATCGCTAAATTTTATTTCTACTGGGGATAGAGTTTTGCTCGTATAAGCAATGACGTTGCTTAAATTATAATGCTTTTGGTATAAAACAGCACTCATGCTTATGTTTGTGTAACCTGTCTCTAAAAAGAAAGGTTTACCCCTTCAGGGTACGCTAAGCAAGGTGCTTGAGTGAGTTTTCTCTTCAGATCTCTGATGGCTGTATCTTCAGCCTCACTTTAGTGCCATTTCACATCCTTCTTTAGTAGAAGTAGTTTAGCTAATTCTGCATAATTATCAATGAATTTGCGAGAATAATTCGTCATACCCAGGAATGATCTCAATTCCTTTAAGTTAGTTGGGTTTTTAGAATTTACTATAGCTTCCATCTTTTTCTTCTGAGGATTTAACCCTTCAGAAGTAACTTCATGTCCCAAGAAGTTTACACGAGTGCGGCACCTTTGAGCTTTTTGTAGGGATAATTTGACACCTGCCCTTTTAAGTTGGCTGAGGACATGTTTACCCTCTGCGATGTGTTTTTAAAAGTCTGTACTTTTGATTAAAACATAATCAACATAAGATAAAGTCCCCCTTTCCAGTACATCAGCCTTATGCATGAATACAGCAAATTCATGTCCAGAATTGATGTATCCAAATGGAAGTCTCTGGAATACATACTGGACCTTTTGGAATGAGAATGTCAGCTTATACTGGTCCTCTTCATGTACCTTTATGGTCCAATATCCCTGTGCACAATCAATGTCAGTGAATATTTTAGATCCCTGCATCTGCGCTAGGCACTGGTAAATATATGACACAGGCGAGCCAGACATGTACCCTCATTTGTTTAGCTGTCTTAAATCAGCACACAAACGCCATTGTCCATTGGGCTTAAGAACACCTAGAATAGGATTGTTATAAGAGCTGTGCACCTGTTGGATAATACCCCTTTCTTCCAGGTTCCTTATGATTTCTGCAAGAGAATCATATGATGCTAAAGGAAGTCTGTATTATTTAACAAAGACAGGTGGTGCATTGGGATCTGTTTGGATTCTTGCAATGTGTAAGTCTGTAGTCCCACAGTCATAAGAATCCCTAGCAAACATATCCTTGTACTCCATCAGGAGTTCTCATAGCTGTCAGCGTTCATCATCACTGGAACAGCCATTAGCTAAAGATATTTGCTCTTCGACTATTTGCTGAAATCCTGGGAAAATTTCAGGCTGTCCTATTTCATAGTCTTCTTCCAATCTAGAGGTGAGGTCCCCTTGATTATAATTTACATTGCCACCATGACTCTGGGTATTGGGGTATTCTTGCGCTTTGATCGGCTGATCAAATACTAGAGAGGCTTCTTCAATTTTACAGATGCCTTCCTCTGAGCTGAAGGGATAAATAGACTGAATTGTAAATAGTCCCTCTGGTATAGATGCAAAGGTTTGTTCTATTAATTGTTCTTCAGTTAAGTATCCTTCAGGTATTAGCCTAATTACATTATTCTGGAATCCAAAAGTGTAATAACTTGATTCCAGTGCATATCCTATGGTAGTTCCCTTGGATAAGGTTATATCCTGTGGGGTCATGTTATGCACAATAAGATGTATTGGAATAGTTCTAATATTTACCATAGGAGTATAGGTCATTGTGATACCCAGATTTTGTATTCTATGTGAGAGGCAAATTAGTGTTTCAGAAGTTTTTAATTTCTGACCTCTCTTTACCTGTAAGGGTAAGAGGAATCTATCAGCCCCAGCAGGGATTATAACATTGTTAGAGACCTGCATATTCACAACATATGGCATTTGCTGGTTTGATTTCAGGGCTGCATTTTCATCCTGAAACACTTCAGGGTCCCCCTTTAACCTGCTCCAGAGGCAAGAGTTAATCAAATCTATTTGCATGGCATATCTATGTAAGATATCTATGTATGGGGAGTATTTAAAACTAAAAACAGGGGATTTGCTGATTTATTACCTATAGAGATAGATAATAAACATTTAGCTGTGATATTATAGCTTTCAAATCTGTCATCCAGGCCATGGACACAGTGGTTTTGGGGAGAAAGATATTTAATCACTTTAGGTTCATCTATCTGTGCTAACAAGCCTTCGCTTATATAGCTAGCTGTTTTAAGTTTAATTTAGCATATTTGGTTTTCCCAAGGTCATGCACTTGTATAAGGATAAATAGATCATCCTTAACTTTCTCAATTCCTGTGAGGTATTGAGTGTGGCCTCCCCCTTTAGGGATTTTATGATCCCCCTTGTGGAGAGATATGGTTAATCCATCGCCGTCTAAGGAAATATTCGCTATCTTTCCAGGCAAAATTTTAAAAGTATTACCATCAGAACCACTTAAAGGAGTCTAATCATCTATTTGTAAGATAGTGATTTCAGGTACAGAGTCATTCCTGAAATGAATCTCCATAGCATCTTGCTTCTCTTCCACCACATGACAGTTCAGACAAGATGGATGCAAAAGACAAAATGGCGCCCAAGAACAAGATGGCGCTACTTACACTAACAATAATTCCTAACATACCACTCTTTTATTCTAACAGAATAACATAAAAATAGACAGGCGCAGAAAATGAGGAAAGCCTTTAACAACAGTATGAGCCTAATACTACGGTAACAGAACTCCATGTGAGAATACTATAGAGAAAAATATTCACATGTCGTGTATAATTTTATAGACTAAAAGGGCACAATTTGTCACTGCACATAGGTGCGGCCTCTCCAATACGCTCAGTCTACCTTCCAGCATCCCCAAAACTACCAGTCTACCTGCACAAAGACCCAACCAGCCCCCCATCTACCCACAAACAATGCTGCATCTTTTATTTCTCCACCTGAATTGCTAGCACCCCCCCAATATGTCCAACAGTTCTTTGCTCTGTACACTCTCCACAATGAAGCATGACATGGGAACAGCACAAATGTCTCTAGGTGGCCTCTGATCACTTTAAGAACAGTCTTTGTCCTCTTAGAGCGCTCCACCTTCCTCAGACACTTTACTTTAATACAGTTAATTTGCAGTAGGGGTGCTTATCCAGTGTTCTTCCACAGTGAGATGCTGGAAATCTGATGGTTTGTTCATGGGGTAGACAAGGTAGCCAGTGGATCCCCATAGCAAGCAGACACTCGAGTCAGAAGGAGTCTAAGAAGGAAACAGAAACAGCACAAGATGAGTACACACCCCAATACAATCACAACTATGTCCAAATAAAACTTTTTTCATCTTTTTTAAGCATCACAATTCCTTTAGCTTAACTCATCCTATGTCATTTAAAACCAAGAAAACATTGTGGACATATAATACAAACTAAATACATTGATACTTTTACAGAGTATAATTCACAGCTTCTCTATACAATGTAAATGATACTTCATGAATACTAAGCAAATTAAAACTGCTAGACTTCATCAAGAGGCTGAATGGCTATGCTAAAACTTATGGTAAGGCCTGCCCTGTAGCAAAAATGAAAAAATAAAACAGTCAATAAAAATATTTTCTTTAAAAAAATGAATCTCTTTACACTGTCACTTTGAACTACTAAAAATAAAAGAACCTAGTGTTATTTTATTCTGCACAGCTACTATCTATAATGTTTATAATTCTCCAACTATGATCCTAATAGTCAACAATCTCATCTGATATAAACACTACTAGTTTACTAATTATTTTATGCAACCTAAATTCTCTCACACTCCTGTATGAGGAAATAATACAATCATAACATCATTTAAAACTACAAAATCTCTTAAAGGTAAACACATCTTTATGGTAAGATAAATCCTTTCTTTGACAAACATCTGGAATTACCAAATTCACTTTGCAGATACCATACCAATTAATAAAAGGGAAAAATACATTTGCATTCATAAACTATAATTATGCTACTCCCTAAATAAATATTTCTCTGCATAATTAATATAAACTTCTAGGTGAAACATGTCCTCATTATGTTCCATAGGGTGAAGGGTCTAAAATATTCTGATATATTGCAGCATTTTCTTTAAACTATAAAGGTGCAAACATATTTTATAAACTCAGTGGGCCATTCAATAGGTTACAACACTGCAAGGTTTAGAGTTACGCTTATCTAAAGAGTTACCTTGTTAAGTACATAAACTACAATTAGGCATACTTTTCTGTAGACAAAACTATATGACTTCTTATAACTAATATGATCAACAGAAAATAACACCAATACAAGAGCATACAAAACAAGAAATATAAGTAAACGAGTTAAAAGAATACTCCCCTAATTTAATTGGTTGACCCTGTAACAGCATAACAGGTCCTCAATCTCAACCGACAAGGCACAGTCCAGAGAAGGATAGTCTTTATGTCCTGAAGACACACCTCATAGGAAACAGTCATGGATTACCCAGTCCAGTTCTGGGGCTGGTACCAGCATGCAATGCAAAGAATGGATCCAAAGATAGTTCAGCAACTTTTACTGCAGTATGGTGGTTAAAACAAGCTTGACAAAAGGTCTGTTATCTTCATTTTCTCTCTCTTTAAAAGGTTTACTTGCATTCAATCTTCAATCTTTTAAAGAGTGCACTTATGGAATTTTATCTGTACAGATTTTACCTAAATATGGAAAACTCAAAAATAATTCAGTTAGTGTCTTTAATCTCTGGATACAGCTGCATGATCTCAACCTGCAAATACAAATATTGTTTTAAGAACAAAATAGAAAAATAAAAACATTTTAGGTTCACTTTCTTACTTAAAATAATAATCACCCAACTCACATAAATATACTCATCAATATTTCCCCCTTGTTTGCGTAAAACATCCCATGTGGCACGCAAACACAATATAACGCGAAACTAAAAGACAAATCATGCACTCCACTCATGCATGCAGAATACTATTCTCAATAGCAAGCAAAATCAAATACACCTCACTATTCAATATGCCATTCATACAGCACGCTTCCACACGCAGTCACAAAAGAGAAAAACATAACAATCTCTTAAAAAACATTTAAAACCAATTGTCCATTTCACAAAACAAAACATTAACAGCCGACACAAACTTTAAACAACCACAATTAACCTGAAATTCAACACATATACTGACATTCACTGAAACACAGCACTCGCAAAACACTACACATAATTAAAATCCTATAAGAACCATTTATACCCTGGTTTGCAAATTCTACTATGCACAATACTATGAGATCATACTAATGATACAATCACTGCAGCTGCTCAATAAACTCCAGTTGCATATGTACAAATAAAATCCTGAACCATAAATTTACAAAGGAACACACAAATACCTAAGTATCCTATTTTGGGAAAGATCAGATAGCAATGGTACAGCCACTGTTCTATATAGCTCCTATCCGCATGCACCATGCAAATCCACTGTTAAATAAATCAGGTGTGGCACAAATAACTTGTGAAAAGCTCTAGAATCCAGTCTATACTTTTACATAACCAAAATTTTAATAACAACACAATTATTTGATTTAACTTTGTTTATAATTTGATATTCACCATTCTGCAGCTCTCTGGCCAAATATAACAAATGCATATAACAAAAATAAGCTTTCTATTAAAGAATAATAATAAAATCTCCCCTTTAAATTGTTCACAATGATCCATTGGCCTTACTTATAATAAAAATGTATACTGACGTTCATTAAATAGCCTAAGCAAGCATAACCAGCATAAAAACACACTCACAGTGGGGTGCAGGCTAGTTAAAGGGACATTTTACCCAAATTAAAAAAATATATTTAATTGAAACTGCTGACACAGTTAAATATACTAGTGTTAGGCTTACAGTAAACCTCATTGTCTTCTCTGTAAATATTTCCTTAAAATCTCAGATTTTATATCAGTTTGCCTGTATCCCTTTAAATATTTTCTCTCCTCTTTTATTTCCTCCGCTAGTCTCACAGATCGCAACACCAAGATTGAAGACAATTTATCAGTTCAGCTTGCATTACAGAGAGAAATAAGTTACACTGCGTAAATATCTGCTATTTAAACTGCAAATTTAGAAAGAATAATACAAGAAAAGGTCTAAAAAATATATTTTGCCAACTGCTAATAAATGAGTGAACTGGTCCTTTAAATAATAAAATGACAATTTCCCATTGCTCTGTCTAAGCCCTAAGCTTCGGTTTTACAGACAAATATAAGATAAGGAACATAATAAAATATACTTATTATCCGAAATTCAACCCATTGCAATTTACTTCATATATACACAAACTTGCAAATGCAACTTCTCCTACATTTTAAACTATTCAGCTTGTATGACAAGCCATTGACAATACATTAATATCAAAACTATGTTACAGTGTACTGTCCCTTTAAGGACTAACCATTTATCACTTAAATTACATACGTATACCCTAACCATGATTTAGGCTGCTTGTATTATTTACCAGACAAATTCAACTGCTTTACTGTATCATGACCTGCATATTAACTTACTCGCAACAGAAATGACCCAAATACTTTTAGATAAATTTAATGATATACAGCTTATAACCATATTTTATCTTTTCCACTAACGCCGTGCACAGATCTTGCAAATACAATGTTAATCTTTTTCATTTACCCGAACATGATCAAAGGTCACTCAATCATCCGCACATTCACAAATCCCTTAATTAGTTCACTTGCCAAAAACAATATATTTATATGCCGCAACAGGTGGACAGTTTTTTTATTTGCATACAACAATTATCACTTAAAACTAAAACTGCTATGAATAACACACTTACTTAAAACATGCTGTTGACTTTAAAATACAGTTATAAAGCTATAACAATCAAACTTCAAATACCTCATTACAACGTCTGATTTCTTAGCTAATAAACTAGCTTAAATAATTATCATACAGAAAGAAAAAATGCACCAAAGCCATTATTACAGCAATACACACACACAAGCTCATCTCATCTCGCATACCAGAAATTCACTCTCTTTTTTTCTTTCCTTCTCCGGAAAACATATATTTCATAACATACCAAAGACATATCAAAATACAACAAGATTAACTTTCCACCCAATTTAAAATGTATTTGAAAGTGCCCGAATCTGCAAGAAATGGCCATTTTCCAGCCGATTGAGACAATTTTCAAACAAAATAATACATTCTCTTTTTTCGAACACGCATTTATTATCAATATTTTACATGCAAATAAGAGCAGCAATGCTAACATGCACAGTCACTTAATATTTTCTAAGCACAGCACATACAATTTTATAGCAATTAAATAGCAATTAAAAGCCTGTAAGCAAAAGCATCAAATATCAAACATCAGATCCAGATGGGTAACAAAACTCTATTATAGGAATGGATATGGACTTCAACACAAGTGGGACTCAAACCCACTTATCACAAAGCGATGCCAACTTGCCCGGGGGACTTATATCCTCCGTCAACTGCATGCTAATTTTTTATCTTGCGCACTTACCAGACAGGGCTACAATACCTGTCATAAACTAGCACATGACTATTAACCTGTCTAGAGGGATTTATCACAAGTGCCAATAGGACTCAAACCTTCGCACAAACCCTGCTTCTTTCTTTACTGCAGGAATCCCTTTTAACCCTTTATCATATATTACCAACACCTATTACAAAAAAAAAAAAATTAAACTAAATTTAGGTTCAGATTAACAGAGGGAAAGTAGAGTAAAAAACACTCATCCACTTACCCCGTGCAAATCCCACGAGCTGACACCAGAAACTGTAAGGTGTTGGTTTCATAGGGGGAGTGTCAGTCAGGCCTTATGCCCACCGTACCACCTGGAGATGAAGAATATTTGATAAGGACGTCCAGAGAACAGTAATTCAGACCACGCAGCAATGATTTAACACTATTCTGTTTATTGAAAGACACACAACATGTCTTATAGCCAACAATTACAGCATACAGGGTTAACTTGATGACACGTTATGGCTGCGTCATTTTACACAGTTTCACAGTGTGGTTCAGGAAAAGTACTAGCTCATAAACAATATTTCTAGAGTAATAATAAACAGTGCATCCAGGATGAAGACAAGGTTATTCGAGCATCTTATAGAGATAGCGATTTCTAGGTGTTGTGCCAGGACATCTGCACGGTTAACTAGCTTTGAACAAGCATGTATTTCTCACTACAGAATAACTGCTATAATAAAAGATTATTCAGACAAGATGGATGCAAAAGACAAAATGGCGCCCATGAACAAGATGGCGCTACTTACGCTAACAATAATTCCTAACCGTTGCTGAGCCGTAAAAGCTTGACTCATATTAGTAAATAGTGTACATAATTGACTAACTTGTGTGCTGAGTTGGCCCACTTGAATGGATAAGCTATCTTTACCCATGGACCGATTTTTTGATGTCCCAGAGTATTGATTCCTGGATCCTTGGGATCCCTCAGAATCATAGCTATTTCTCCTATTTTGACGTGGTTGTCTTTGGGGTTCAACTTGTTCAGCGTTAGTATCTTGGGGAGCACTATTTACTTGGGGTGTCTGGTTACCCTGAGAGTATTTTCGCCACTTTTGGTATTTACTTTTACGGGGATACCAATTATTTTGTGGGCGTTCATCTCTTTCGGAATAATTATTTAACTGGGTATACCCCCCATTTTGAGCATAATCTCTCTGTGCCGCAGACCATGATGGGGGAGGGGCAGAGTTAAAACTCTGTGGGGATGGCCTGTTTTCTCGGATCACCTCCGCATAGGTTTTCTTTTTAGACTCCAAATTGAGGGGGCTAGGTGACACCCTAGTTTCTGCCACAATTTTGGGGTTGGGCTTTGGTTCCCTTTTAACCCCCTGTTCACCGGACTGCTGAATAGAGTATATCTTTGTACTCTCTTTGATCAGCCAGTCCAATGAGCAGTGCTCATCAAAATCTCTAGCTAAATTAACTTTGATGTGTGCTGGCAATGCTTCGAAAAATAAATTCACAAATTCTGGGCATTCAAATATGGGATAATCTTCAGCCATACTGTACACATTTTTCAGTACAGAACGGAATTCTATAGGGCTTTAATTTTAAACCGTATAGCTATTTTTGCTGCAGTTTTAATGCGATATTGCCCAAAATCTTTTCTGCACTGTCGTTTTGTCTCATTCCAGGAATGAATATTCATATCCTTTAGTGAAGCAAAGAATTTGTGATATTTACCTTCAAATACCCAGGGCAGAAATTCAATTTTTGACTGCTCATTTGTAACATTCATTATAGATAATGCATATTTAAAGGCCTCTAAGTGGTCAATTATACAATTGGTTCCCTTGTTGGAGAATGTAGGTACTGCATCCTTTAAGAAAGTAATTATTTTAGGGGTGTCATATACATTATTAGACATATCTTGGGATTTCCTAGGAGTATTATTTTTGGGGCTGGAGTATCTCTTGTCTGCCTTATTACTATGGGGAGACCCCCTAAATACATTAGTACTATGTGGGCTATTTGGGTAGTTAGCTCCGCCCTCTGACTCACTACTAGAGCTTCCCTCCTCAGCTGAGTAATAGCAGCTCCCTGAATTTATATCATGAGGTGACTGTCTATTTGAGAAATTTACTTCTGACTCAACAGGGGTTCTTTGTCTAAATTCTTCCCTAAATTTCTGCATTTCATCCCTGATGCATTCTCTAAGAGAGTTAGAATTATCTGCATTATTCTCACTGCTAATAGAGGGGTTTTCATTATGGTGATACAATCTTTTTCAACCACTTAATTCTCTCTGGCTTTGTGCGAGCTCTTTATTTAACTTTTGTATTTTTGCTACTAAATTTAGGTTATGCTTATCTAAAGCGGCTATGTCTTGGGCAAATTCATCAATTTTATTTTCGGCTATATTTAAATTCTCTTCGCATCTGCGTGAGGAGCAAATACAATTTTCTAGCCCCTATATTTGCAATTCTTTCTCTATGAGGTATAGCGACATTTTGTCAATAATGCATATTACAAGGGGCCAAGATTTTAGTATTGGTTCGTCTCGCTTTTTGAGATTTTTGCATTGATTAATTTTTAATAATTCTTGGAATAATTCACTTTTTTCATTCCACCTTTCATCATCAATAGCAATATTTTTAGCCTTAATTTCAAGCATATCCATATAATCATTTAATTCACCCGCCTCTTCTCTTCTTATTATTGTTTTCAAAAGGTCTGCAGTGTCTCCCAGATAAACAATGAGAGAGGGTGTTTGTTTATCAGCCAAGAATCATTTGGCAGAGAGGACTGCAATCTACAGTAAATAGAACTGATGCAAATAGTCTCATATATAATTAATCCTGTGGTCTTATCATAAATCTATGTGCAGATAAATATACATACATATATATTATTTAATAATACTCAGATACCCTGACAATAGCTTAATTTAGTTTATGGAGATGTAGGGGGCTGGCGGTTTAGAGGTTAATAGGTTTAGTTAATGGTAGTGATGTGGGAGGCCAGAGGTTTAGGGGTTAATACATTTATTTAGTGGCGGTGGGGTCCGGGAGTGACGGGATAGGGGTTAATAACTTTATTAAGTTGTGGTGGGGTCCGGGAGCGGCGGGATAGGGGTTAAACATTTTAGTATAGTGGCGGCGTTTAGTGACAGGGTATAAATAAAGTTGGTTAAAAGCCGAATAGCAGCAAGATCGATGACTGTGTTTTAACAACAGTCCGATTGTCATCATCCCATACTTTTTTTATAAATACAAGGGGCCAAGATTTTAGTATTGGTTCATCTCACTTTTTGAGATTTTTGCATTGATTAATTTTTAATAATTCTTGGAATAATTCACTTTTTTCATTCCACCTTTCATCATCAATAGCAATATTTTTAGCCTTAATTTCAAGCATATCCATATAATCATTTAATTCACCCGCAATATTAAACCTCTTTTTAATGTGGCCTATAATGTCCATCTTAAGAATATTGCCTTGAGTGAGGGGTATTTTCGGGGAATAAATTTCAACACTATGTACAGAATTAAATTATTCACTTCTGGTTACAGACATTATTATATTGGCTTAGTATTTAGTTAAATTAAAACGCTAATACAATTTTGGCCAATAATAATAAGAAAAAAATATATATATATTTTAAAAATATTAATATTAATTTCGAAATATGAAAAATGTATATTTAAATAAAAAAAAAAATTAATATATATATATTTTTAATAATAATTTCTGTTACTACAAATATATTATATCAATGTGATAAATAGTAATAATATCTATAGCGGTGCCTCCAAATAATATGTCAGTATATGGCCAGGTTAATATATTTAATAATTATTCTTTAAAATAAACCCCCAATAAACATGCATATACCAAACAATAAAATTAATGTAAATTCCTAAATTCTTTGTATTAGTTAAAATTTATAGACACATTGAAATATATTTACAGGGAGTGCAGAATTATTAGGCAAATGAGTATTTTGACCACATCATCCTCTTTATGCATGTTGTCTTACTCCAAGCTGTATAGGCTCGAAAGCCTACTACCAATTAAGCATATTAGGTGATGTGCATCTCTGTAATGAGAAGGGGTGTGGTCTAATGACATCAACATCCTATATCAGGTGTGCATAATTATTAGGCAACTTCCTTTCCTTTGGCAAAATGGGTCAAAAGAAGGACTTGACAGGCTCAGAAAAGTCAAAAATAGTGAGATATCTTGCAGAGGGACCAAAAAAACCAAGGCGCAAAATAACTGCCCATGAACTGAGAAAAGTCAAGCGTGCAGCTGCCAAGATGCCACTTGCCACCAGTTTGGCCATATTTCAGAGCTGCAACATCACTGGAGTGCCCAAAAGCACAAGGTGTGCAATACTCAGAGACATGGCCAAGGTAAGAAAGGCTGAAAGACGACCACCACTGAACAAGACACACAAGCTGAAACGTCAAGACTGGGCCAAGAAATATCTCACGACTGATTTTTCTAAGGTTTTATGGACTGATGAAATGAGAGTGAGTCTTGATGGGCCAGATGGATGGGCCCATGGCCGGATTGGTAAAGGGCAGAGAGCTCCAGTCCGACTCAGACGCCAGCAAGGTGGAGGTGGAGTACTGGTTTGGGCTGATATCATCAAAGATGAGCTTGTGGGGCCTTTTCGGGTTGAGGATGGAGTCAAGCTCAACTCCCAGTCCTACTACCAGTTTCTGGAAGACACCTTCTTCAAGCAGTGGTACAGGAAGAAGTCTGCATCCTTCAAGAAAAACATGATTTTCATGCAGGACAATGCTCCATCACACGCGTCCAAGTACTCCACAGCGTGGCTGGCAAGAAAGGGTATAAAAGAAGAACATCTAATGACATGGCCTCCTTGTTCACCTGATCTGAACCCCATTGAGAACCTGTGGTCCATCATCAAATGTGATATTTACAAGGAGGGAAAACAGTACACCTCTCTGAACAGTGTCTGGGAGGCTGTGGTTGCTGCTGCACGCAATGTTGATGGTGAACAGATCAAAACACTGACAGAATCCATGGATGGCAGGCTTTTGAGTGTCCTTGCAAAGAAAGGTGGCTATATTGGTCACTGATTTGTTTTTGTTTTGTTTTTGAATGTCAGAAATGTATATTTGTGAATGTTGAGATGTTATATTGGTTTCACTGGTAAAAATAAATAATTGAAATGGGTATATATTTGTTTTTTGTTAAGTTGCCTAATAATTATGCACAGTAATAGTCACCTGCACACACAGATATCCCCCTAAAATAGCTATAACTAAAAACAAACTAAAAACTACTTCCAAAACTATTCAGCTTTGATATTAATGAGTTTTTTGGGTTCATTGAGAACATGGTTGTTGTTCAATAATAAAATTAATCCTCAAAAATACAACTTGCCTAATAATTCTGCACTCCCTGTATAGAAAAACAGATATGAATCAATATTATACAAGTTTAAACTGTTACAATATTCTTTACACAGCAAACCAAATGTACCTTTAGAACTAGCCTTATTCACAATTGAATTGCATTACCTCACCACAATGAAATATCACAGTATGGGTCACTAACGTCCAGACAACTATACTTTAACAGTGCTTAGTTAAACAATATAACAATATACACTCTAATTAAAGGGACACTCAGGTTAAATTAAATTTTCATGATTCAGATACAGCATGCAATTTTAAACAACTTTCCAATTTACTTCCATTAAAAAAAATGTGCACAGTATTTTATATTTACACTTTTGAGTCACCAGATCCTACTGAGCATGTGCAAGAATTCACAGACTATACGTATATGCATTTGGGATTGGCTGATTGCTATCACATAGTACAAGGGGAGTGGAAATGTACATAACTTTGAAATTTGTTATAAAAAAAACTACTACTCATTTGAAGTTCAGACTAAGTGCTTTTGAATTGTCTTGTTATCTTGCATTTGTTGATTATGCAAATCTAATGCGTTGACTGGTCCTTTAAAACACCAGAAGTTATATATATTCTAAATGTAAACAGCCAGTTTATATGCCAATTTATCTAGGCTGAAATACATTTTTAGCAGCAAAAAAGTAAATTCTAAAATATATTTATGTGGCAGCAACTATAAATTATTTGGCAAACAAAAGACTAGTTTTAAATTACATAGGACTGTGAATATGAGTCTAAAATATAAAGTACATTTTTAAAATTGCTGAACTGCAATTTGTTATGGTTACCAAATACCTTTGATTTAAATATAAAAAAATAGAACAATCATACATCACCAGTTTGAGCCAATATGTAGTTCAATGTTTTCCAAATATTTTCAGATCACCTTATATGAAGAAAAGAAGTTATTGCATAGATCCAGAAGCTAGTCTCAGCTTTTGATATGTGATTGTGTTCCCAAGTATTGCAGCAAGTTCAATCACACGGTATCAGCAGACAACAGACTGTGTTTCTTTCCCTTGCATTCTGCCTTTCTTATATTCTAATAATTGGTTATCTTGTTTTCGGTTACGCCCACGGTGCTGTCTTGGATTGACCCTAACGGAGCTAAACATCTCATTGGTCACCTGGATTTGCATGTGTTTTAATAGACAATTTATTTGGCTGTCATACCAGTTCCAATCCCCTACGGGGAAGCAGACAACCAGAAATATAGTCTTATCATCCATTTTTGCTACAATTTAATATATCATTATAAAGGGATTATTTAAACTATTATATCTTTTTGCATTAATCACTTACAATTTGAATT
Organism: Bombina bombina; assembly: GCF_027579735.1. NCBI lineage: Eukaryota > Metazoa > Chordata > Amphibia > Anura > Bombinatoridae > Bombina > Bombina bombina. The sequence continues at coordinate 1,384,026,952 of NC_069499.1, forward strand.
ATAGATAGGATAGTATAATGTCATTTTTCTGATCATTCCTATACCAAATACAAGCCTGTTCTTAGTGATCATATTAATAAACAGTTACACTATTAATCATTTACTCTTCCTATAATCACAGCTTTCTGGCATTGTTTTGCATCTCAATAGGAATGCAATGTATTTCATATTTCTAATGAATTTTGAATGCATGGCAATACCAGATGCAGATCTGAAATGAAAATAATAGTGTTATTAATTTTGAGTTTTTTTAATCCTTAAGGTATTCTATGTTTAAAAAAAAATACATAGGTTAAGACATGTTGAAATCTGGATTTTTAGGTTTTCAGCTTTCCATATTATCCTTCTTAGGCATAGACAATCTGCCATATTCATGTGTTCATATTTAATATCATACAAATAGACAATCTCATATCCATTAAAATATATATTTTCCTACAATACTGAGGTATATTTTACTTGAAATCTAAATACAAGTTGTATTTTAAACAGTTAATTTTGAGAGTCACAATGTAGACATGTTTCTTTGTTAGCCAGCATAGATGTGGATTCAACACACAGCAGGGACAATTTAGAACTTAGGTGAAGACAGCTGGATGCTCTGAACATGTTTGTAGATTTTAATCATTCCCACAGACGGACCGTCCACTCTTCTAGATAGGGGAACTCTTTATACAGGCTTTCTTTTTGATCTTTTTAAGATAACTGTCCCAATTCATCAAAGGAATTGTTTTCAAAAGCTACATGTGAAAAATAAAAAATTCAATCAGATGCGCCTATTAGTAAAACATACAGTGGGGGGTAGTTATCAACGTGTCTACTTTCCTGCCTTCGCCGGCCCAATACGCCCGCCTAAGCTCGCCTACCTTCGCCGCCGCGGACCTGAAAAAATACGCCTAAGTTATCAAAAAAAGCTGTCAAAAAGCTGCGGGGCGATGAGCAGCGGACTGTGAGAGTTATCACTCATCCGATCTCGCTGCTCTTCGGCTGTTTGACAGCTTTCTTGCTAGCCTGTCACTAAGCAACCACACTAAACTACACTGTTCTACCCCCTATACCGGCGCCCCCGGAGCCCCCCGCAACTAAATAAAGTTACTAACCCCTAAACCGCCGCTCCTAGACCCCGCCGCAAGTCTTATAAATGTATTAACCCCTAAACCGCCGCTCCCGGACAACGCTGCCACCTACATTATACCTAGTAACCCCTATCCTGCCCCCCCATACCGTCGCCCTCTATAATAAAGTTATTAACCCCTATCCTGCTGATCCCGCACCTCGCCGCAAATAAATAAATAGTTTAACCCCTAAACCACCGCTCCCGGACCCCCGCAACCTATAATAAATTTATTAACCCCTATCCTGCCCCCCACTACACCGTCGCCACTGTAATAAAATTATTAACCCCTAAACCTAAGTCTAACACTAACCCTAACACCCCCCTAACTAAAATATTAATTAAATAAATCTAAATAAGATTTCTATTATTAACTAAGTTAATCCTAATTAAAACTAAATACTTACCTTTAAAATAAACCCTAATCTAGCTACAATATAAATAATAATTATATTCTAGCTATTTTAGGATTTATTTTTATTTTACAGGCACCTTTCAATTTATTTTAACTAGGTACAATAGCTATTAAATAGTTATTAACTATTTAATAGCTTTCCTAGCTAAAATAAAGAGAAATGTACATGTAAAATAAAAACTAACCTAAGTTACAATTACACCTAGCACTACACTATACTTTAATAAATTATTCCTATTTAAAACTAAATACTTACCTGTAAAATAAACCCTAAGATAGCTACAATATAAATAATAATTATATTGGAGCTATTTTAGGATTTATATTTATTTTACAGGTAACTTTGTATTTATTTTAGCTAGTTAGAATAGTTATTAAATAGTTATTAACTATTTAATAACTACCTAGCTAAAAGAAATACAAAATTACCTGTAAAATAAATCCTAACCTAATTTACAATTAAACCTAACACTACGCTATAATTAAATAAATTAAATAAACTACCTACAAATAACTACAATTAAATACAATGATATAAACTAACTAAAGTACAAAAAATAACAAAAGCTAAGTTACAAAAAATAAAAAAAATAAGTTACAAACATTTAAAATCATATTACAACAATTTTAAGCTACTTACACCTAATCTAAGCCCCCTAATAAAATAACAAACCCCCCCAAAATAAAAAAATGCCCTACCCTATTCTACATTAAATAAAGTTCAAAGCTCTTTTACCTTACCAGCCCTTAAAAGGGCCTTTTGTGGGGGCATGCCCCAAAGTTCAGCTCTTTTGCCTGTAAAAGAAAAATACAACCCCCCCCAACATTAAAACCCACCACCCACATACCCCTAATCTAACCCAAACCCCCCTTAAAATAACCTAACACTAATCCCCTGAAGATCATCCTACCTTTAGTTGTCTTCACTCAGCCGAGCCACCGATGGAACTGAAGAGGACATCCGGACCGGCAGAAGTTATCCTCCAAGGGGCGCTGAAGAAATCTTCCATCCGATGAAGTGATTCACCAAGCGGCGCTGAAGAAATCTTCCATCCGGGCGAGGTCATCTTCCAAGAGGCGCTGAAGAAGTCTTCTATCCGGGCGAGGTCATCGTCGAAGCCGGGTCTTGAATCTTCATCCCGCCGACGCGGAACATCCTCCTTTCCCGACGAACTACCGACGAATGAAGGCTCCTTTAAGGGACGTCATCCAAGATGGCGTCCCTTCAATTCCGATTGGCTGATAGGATTCTATCAGCCAATCGGAATTAAGGTAGGAAAAATCTGATTGGCTGATGGAATCAGCCAATCAGATTCAAGTTCAATCCGATTGGCTGATCCAATCAGCCAATCAGATTGAGCTCACATTCTATTGGCTGATCGAACATCCAATAGAATGCGAGCTCAATCTGATTGGCTGATTGGATCAGCCAATCGGATTAAACTTGAATCTGATTGGCTGATTCCATCAGCCAATCAGATTTTTCCTACCTTAATTCCGATTGGCTGATAGAATCCTATCAGCCAATCGGAATTGAAGGGACGCCATCTTGGATGACGTCCCTTAAAGGAGCCTTCATTCGTCGGTAGTTCGTCGGGAAAGGAGGATGTTCCGCGTCGGCGGGATGAAGATTCAAGACCCGGCTTCGACGATGACCTCGCCCGGATAGAAGACTTCTTCAGCGCCTCTTGGAAGATGACCTCGCCCGGATGGAAGATTTCTTCAGCGCCGCTTGGAGAATCACTTCATCGGATGGAAGATTTCTTCAGCGCCCCTTGGAGGATAACTTCTGCCGGTCCGGATGTCCTCTTCAGTTCCATCGGTGGCTCGGCTGAGTGAAGACAACTAAAGGTAGGATGATCTTCAGGGGATTAGTGTTAGGTTATTTTAAGGGGGGTTTGGGTTAGATTAGGGGTATGTGGGTGGTGGGTTTTAATGTTGAGGGGGGTTGTATTTTTCTTTTACAGGCAAAAGAGCTGAACTTTGGGGCATGCCCCCACAAAAGGCCCTTTTAAGGGCTGGTAAGGTAAAAGAGCTTTGAACTTTATTTAATTTAGAATAGGGTAGGGCATTTTTTTATTTTGGGGGGTTTGTTATTTTATTAGGGGGCTTAGATTAGGTGTAAGTAGCTTAAAATTGTTGTAATATTTGTAAAATGTTTGTAACTTATTTTTTTATTTTTTGTAACTTAGCTTTTTTTATTTTTTGTACTTTAGTTTGTTTATATCATTGTATTTAATTGTAGTTATTTGTAGGTAGTTTATTTAATTAATTTAATGATAGTGTAGTATTAGGTTTAATTGTAACTTAGGTTAGGATTTATTTTACAGTTAATTGTGTATTTCTTTTAGCTAGGTAGTTATTAAATAGTTAATAACTATTTAATAACTATTCTAACTAGCTAAAATAAATACAAAGTTACCTGTAAAATAAATATAATTCCTAAGATAGCTCCAATATAATTATTATTTATATTGTAGCTATATTAGGGTTTATTTTACAGGTAAGTATTTAGTTTTAAATAGGAATAATTTATTAAAGTATAGTGTAGTGTTAGGTGTAATTATAACTTAGGTTAGGATTTATTTTACAGGTAAATTTCAGTTTATTTTAGCTAGGTAAGCTATTAAATAGTTAATAACTATTTAATAGCTATTGTACCTAGTTTAAATAAATTGAAAGTTGCCTGTAAAATAAAAATAAATCCTAAGATAGCTAGAATATAATTATTATTTATATTGTAGCTATATTAGGGTTTATTTTAAAGGTAAGTATTTAGTTTTAAATAGGATTAATTTAGTTAATAATAAAAATATTATTTTGATTTATTTAATTAATATTTAAGTTAGGGGGGCGTTAGGGTTAGGGTTAGACTTAGGTTTAGGGGTTAATAATTTTTATACAGTGGCGGCGGCGTAGTGGGGGGCAGGATAGGGGTTAATAAATTTATTATAGGTGGCGACGGTGTAGGGGGGGCAGATTAGGGGTTAATACATTTATTATAGGTGGTGACGGTGTAGGGGGGGCAGGATAGGGGTTAATACATTTAATATAGGTTGCGGCGGGTTCAGGGAGCGGCGGTTTAGGGGTTAATACACTTATTATAGTTGCGGTGGGCTCCGGGAGCGGCGGTTTAGGGGTTAATACACTTATTATAGTTGCGGTGGGCTCTGGGAGCGGCGGTTTAGGGGTTAATACACTTATTATAGTTGCGGCGGGGTCCGGGAGCCCACCGCAACTATAGCCCACCGGGTATAGGGGGTAATAACTTTATTTAGTTGCGGCGGTGTAGGGGGGACAGATTAGTGGTGCTTAGACTCGGGGTACATGTTAGGGTGTTAGGTGCAGACATCTCCCATAGAAATCAATGGGATGTCTGGCAGCAGAGAACTTGTACTTTCGCTATGGTCAGACTCCCATTGATTCCTATGGGATCCGCCGCCTCCAGGGGCGGCGGATTGAAAACCAGGTACGCTGGGCCGTAAAAGTCCCGAGCGTACCTGCTAGTTTTTAGATAACTAGCAAAAGTAGTGAGAATGTGCCGCACTTGTGTGCGGAACATCTGGAGTGACGTAAGAATCGATCTGTGTCGGACTGAGTCCGGCGGATCGAAGCTTACGTCACAAAATTCTACTTTTGCCAGTCTCGAGTCTTTGATAACTAAGGCGTATCAGCATCGCCACAAATACGCTGCGGAATTCCAGCGTATTTGAGGTTGACGGCTTGATAACTCCCCCCCACTTTATCAATCTAATGTCTCAGTGATACCCCTATAGGGTCGTGATAATACCGTATATAAATATATAATTATATAATCCCCAATGACTGTTTGAAATAAAACAAACAAACCACAATGTCCATAGAGTTAAATCAATTTGGTAGAAGGATCTAAGTGTCCGATTAGGTTTGCGGCATATAAATTTAGGACAGCATTTTTTTAGTAATATTATACGGCAGGTCCGTTAACATTTCAAGTACGGCATTTATATTTTTAGCCTTACACTTTTATTATCGCTAGCAAAATATGCTGCTAACATTTAAGATACAGCTGATTGGACAATAATGAAGGTGTATTCTACCAAGCCCCTCATTTTGACCTATTGGTAATCTGCCGGTCTTTTAGTGGTTCTGATTGGGTGTCTACGAGTTTGGTTGTTCACGCATGTGCTCCTGGTCGAGCTAGACGCCGACTCTGGCTTTATAAGCTGTGTTACTATTATGTTGAATTACACCTGATGAAACGGTCATAGATACCGGGAAACGCGTTATGGTTAATTTGTTTTTAATAAAAATAGTTATTTTCAGTAACACGGCTTTTTTAGTGAGTTGTTTGTCATTTCTAACCGCTATATTGGGATAGTTAACTTTGGTGACATAATTTGTGTTCCCCTGCTTTTGTCCAACGGAACAGCTGACAATTGTCCAGGAGGTCTTTGTGGCACTTATCAAGTGCTTACCACATTGTGAGTATATCTCTTTGTTGTGCGTGCGAGTCAACTTACACACTGATATACACTATTGTGGTGCCTGTGGTTTTTGTATCATCTTTACAGTTTTCTACTGGAGGAACGGATGGTCTAGATCAGCTTGCTGGACAGCTGCTAATTGTTCAGAAGGTCTTTGTGGCACTTCTCAAGTGCTGAATATCTAGTAAGTAGGAGCCGTAATTTGGGGGTTTGCTGCTTACAATTTAACGGTACACACTATTTGGCGCCTCTTCTCTTCTTATTCACAGATCGTGTAATTGGCCAATTTTACCTTTGGAACGAGTTTTGCTGCCTGGAGACTTCTACATAATACTCCTTGAGTGTGGACATTTATATCAAGACTGCCAATGCAGTGGAAGTTTGTATTGATTTAACTCTATGGACATTGTGGTTTGTTTGTTTTATTTCAAACAGTCATTGGGGATTATATAATTATATATTTATATACGGTATTATCATGACCCTATAGGGGTATCACTGAGACATTAGATTGATACACTGTATGTTTTACTAATAGGCGCATCTGATTGAATTTTTTATTTTTCACATGTAGCTTTTGAAAACAATTCCTTTGATGTTGTGCGTGCGAGTCAACTTACACACTGATATACACTATTGTGGTACCTGTGGTTTTTGTATCATCTTTACAGTTTTCTACTGGAGGAACGGATGGTCTAGATCAGCTTGCTGGACAGCTGCTAATTGTTCAGAAGGTCTTTTTGGCACTTCTCAAGTGCTGAATATCTAGTAAGTATTAGCCGTAATTTGGGTGTTTGCTGCTTACAATTTAACAGTACACACTATTTGGCGCCTCTTCTCTTCTTATTATTGTTTTCAAAAGGTCTGCAGTGTCTCCCAGATAAACAATGAGAGAGGGTGTTTGTTTATCAGCCAAGAATCATTTGACAGAGAGGACTGCAATCTACAGTAAATAGAACTGATGCAAATAGTCTCATATATAATTAATCCTGTGGTCTTATCATAAATCTATGTGCAGATAAATATACATACATATATATTATTTAATAATACTCAGATACCCTAACAATAGCTTAATTTAGTTTATGGAGATGTAGGGGGCTGGCGGTTTAGAGGTTAATAGGTTTAGTTAATGGTAGTGATGTGGGAGGCCAGAGGTTTAGGGGTTAATACATTTATTTTGTGGTGGTGGGGTCCGGGAGTGGCGGGATAGGGGTTAATAACTTTATTAAGTTGTGGCGGGGTCCGGGAGCGGCGGGATAGGGGTTAAACATTTTAGTATAGTGGCGGCGTTTAGTGACAGGGTATAAATAAAGTTGGTTAAAAGCCGAATAGCAGCAAGATCGATGACTGTGTTTTAACAACAGTCCGATTGTCATCATCCCATACTTTTTTTATAAATATGGAGAGCGTATTCAGGTCCGCGGCCGCGATGTAATGCGATCGTATTGGTGCCGGGGAAAGCAGCATAGTTGAGGCTTTGATAAATATCCCCCTTGGTCTGAAAATTTCTGAAATTATATAAAACAAGATAGCTGCAATTTATGGCAAATTGACTAATCAAACTTGAAAGTGTTGTAAAAGGTAATAACACACACACACACTGCACACACTCTCTTACAACATTAACACACCACACAACATCTCATATAACACACACACCCCACATACCCTTTTATACAACACACATACACTACATACTCTCATATAACACTTATACCACACACACATCACACATCCTTGTATACAACACACATACACCACATACTCTCATATAACACTTATACCACACACACATCACACATACTTTTATACAGCACACATACACCACATACTCTCATATAACACTTATACCACACACACATCACACATACTCTTTTATGCAACACACATACACCACATACTCTCATATAACACATACCACACACACATCACACATACTTTCATATAACACACACCACACACACTCTCATATAACACTCACACCACACATACTCGCATATAACACACACCACACACTGATACAACACACACCACACAAACACTCTCATACAACAGACACACACACAAACCTCATACTCTCATACAAGACAAACACAAGTATAACACACATACACTTTCCTACAACACACACTCTTTCCTACAACATACACGCAAAAGTCACAGCCCAGTAAACAGTATGTTGCGACCCAGTAATGGGTCCCGACCCGTGGTTTGAAGAACCTTGTTCTAGAGTATATATGTTGCACTAAACACACACTTAGGGCCTGATGATCAAAAACTCGCTGGCAAGAAACCATGCAAAATCTTTGTGGGGTTTATAAGCATAATATTGTAATGTATGAGTCTCTCCTTCACAAATCACATCACTCATTCATGTCACTGTGTAATAGGGGGCATGAGAACATAAGGGTATATGTGTAAGTGATTTAAAATTACTTATAAAGCAAAAGTTTTAAATGCTTTATTGAAAAACGTATAAACAATACAAACATGAGAATTTGCAAAATGGTACATATGCGTCAGTTTTTTGTTTTGTTTTGGTAATTCTATAATTACAAGGGAACAACAAAGAAAGTTTAATTGACATACGGAGAGAAAAGTAATTCCCTTTTTTTTTTTTTTTTATATAATAAATAAGATACCCTTTATGGGTCAACAACGGTGAGAATAGTTATTGGTTAAATAAAAGAAAGTGTCTAATTAGGTATTTAACTGTATAATATATAGTCTGATTACAAGGTTCCTGCAGGTAGAAAAGAGAAGAGTTGTTAGGTCGAGAAGATGGGTGGAGAGTCGGTTGGGGCTGAAAGGTCTATTGTCGATTACAGGCAATGGAGTGTACAGGTAGGTATGTAGAGAAAAGGTATTGTAGGGTTCCTTATGTTGTGTGTGGGGGTTGTGTGTGGTTGAGGTGTTCTTCCCATAGGAAGCAAATGGAGTGGTAGTCGTCTGTCTGTTTATTACGGTTGTAGTGGTGTTTTTCTAGTTTGAGTGACTGAGAGGTCGCTTCTTTCCAAACTGAAACTGATGGGAGGCTATGGTTTTTCCAGTGTTTTGGTATCAACCGTTTTGCTGAGTTTGTCATAATAGTTAGTAATGCCAGTCTTAGTTTACATTTTATTTTAGTGAACTTGTTAAAAAGGAAAAACCAGATGTTTAGTTCAAGATTTGTTGATAAAAAAATTTCAAATTCTGCTTTGATTGATTCCCAGTACGCTTGGGCGACAGGGCATGTCCACCATATGTGCGTTGGGGTGCCTATGTCGTTGCAGCCCCTCCAACAGTTTGGTGAGAGCTCGGGGAGAATGGCGTGTAGTCGGTATGGGGTATAATACCATCTGTACAGAAGTTTGACGTTCATCTCCATTATATAAATGGAGGATGAAGATTTTGTCATATAGTAAACGATCTTCAGCCAGTCTTTATGGGTTTGAGTGGAGCCGATCTCTTTTTCCCATTTTTGTATGTAAGAAGGGAGGGAGAGATGATACGTTTGCATGAGTAGTCGATGTGTGAATGAAAGGAAGCCTCTGCTCAATGTTTCGTTAATGCAGCTGCTTTCGAAGCTGGTTAAAGGGCGTGTGAGTTGGGTTCTCTTGGGATGTTTAGTAATGAAGTCTGAAAGCTGTCGGTGTTGGAACCAGTTTAATTGTGTGGTCCCTAGGGTTGATATGATTTCGGGTAGAGTCTTGGGTTTCCCGTTTATGAGTATTGCGTGGCAAGGGAAACACCTGGATATATGGGGGGTTTGAGTTGCTTGTGGGAGAAGTTTAACAGGGAGGTCGGGATTGTCGCAGAGGGGAGTTAGTGGAGAGGGTATTGTTGATATGTGGTTATGGCGTTTAATGTGCAAGTCCCACATCTTGAATGTCTCTTTGGTTATAGTTGGGAGGTGTATTGGTAGGTTTCGTTTATTGAGTGGTAGCCAGCATTTGCTGCTCAGGTGGGTGGTGGAGGATAGTAAGTGCTCAAGGAGCACCCATTCTTTATGTGCCGAGTGTCTACTCCAGTGGATAATTCGGGAGTAGAAGGAGGCTAGCCTGTATTGCATTAAGTTTGGGATCCCTAGGCCGCCTAGCTCTTTGGGGCGGTATAATGTGGCAGTGGCTATTCGAGGTCTCTTATGTTGCCAGATGTAGGAGATAATAGATTTTTGAAGTTTATGAATTAGGGGATTTGGGGTGGGTATTGGTAGGGTTTGAAAGAGGTATAATAACTTGGGAAGGAGGGTCATTTTCACTGAATTAATCCTGCCCAGCCAAGAGATAGGCTTGTTGCTCCAAGATCTAAGTAAAGCATTTGTTGTGTTAAAAATGGCTTTGAAATTTAAGTCGTGTATGACCTGTAAGTGCGGGGATATGTGGACACCTAGATACTTGATGGATTGGCGTTGAAGGCGAAAGTGGGCTAATGATTGTATTGCATCTAGGTCGGCCTCGCGTAGCCCTATGGGCAGTAATTCTGATTTTGTAATGTTGATTTTAAAGTTAGAGAAGGCGCCATAAGTGTGAAGGGTTTGCATGAGGGATGGAAGTGACAATTCAGGTTGTGTGATGGTAAGAAAGAGATCGTCAGCGTACAGAGTGACTTTGTATTCTTGTTGGGCTATTTTGATTCCATGTATAGCCTCATTGTGCCTGATGTAGGAGGCAAGGACTTCCATGGCGAGGACAAACAAAATAGGGGAAAGAGGGCATCCCTGTCGTGTGCCGTTTGTGATGTCGAATGGTTGGGAGAGTGTATCATTTAGTTTGATTTTTGCCTGGGGGTGGTTGTAGAGGGAGAATATTTTTCCTATGAACGATTGTTCGAAGCCAAATTGTTTTAGTGTCGTCCGTAAAAAAAAATCCAATCCAGCCTATCAAAGGCTTTCTCCGCATCCATGAAAATGAATGCGGAGGGTATGCCGTTAGTGGCAGCGTATTCCATTAGAAGAAGGATTTTGGTGGTGTTGTCTTTGGTTTCTCTAAGGGGGGTGAATCCAGCTTGGTTAATGTGTACGATTGGCGGCAGTATATTTTTGATACGGGTGGCAAGTATCTTGGCGTATAACTTGATGTCTGTGTTTAAAAGGGATATTGGGCGGCAATTGGCAGGTGTGGTGGGGGGTTTGCCTGGTTTCGGTAATACAGCAACTTGTGCTTCTAGCATTGATTGGGGGAAAGGGTTGGTTTCTGATACCTCGTTAAAAAGCTGAGTGAGATGGGGTAGGAGTAGGGAGGAGAAAGTGTGATAATATTTCCCTGTGAAGCCGTCTGGGCCGGGGCTCTTCCCGTTGTCAAGTGATTTAATAGCCACAAGCATTTCGGACTGGGAAATAGGGCTGTTAAGATGTCGAGTTTGCTCAGGTGTTATTTTGGGTAACTGTGCTTGCGCCAGATAAGAGAATAGTTCCAGGGAGGGCCCACCTGGTGTGGAATTTTTGTTGATGTTATAGAGTTTTGAATAATAGTCGTGGAAAGATTGTAAGATGTCTGTAGTGGTAGTGAGAGTAGCGGGGGGGTGGGGGCGTTTAATTTCGTTTATGTATGCTTTTAGTCTCTTTTTTTTTAAGGCCCTGGCTAGGAGCTTGCCTGATCTATTGCTCTCATGAAAGAACATGCTGTTGGTTTTCGTCCTAAGTGCCTGGTATTCAATTTGAAGAAAGTTATCTAAAGCTTGTCTCGCATCTTGTAGGCTAGCTGTTATTAGCGGATCAGTTGGGGACAATTTATGGGCTAAATCTAGGCGGGCAAACGTGTCTGAGAGGTCTTTATATAATTGTCTCTGCGATCTCTGGTATTGAGTTTTTAGTTTAATTAACTCCTCTCTGATCACGCACTTATGTGCTTCCCAGATCGTGTATTTATTAGCTACCGAGAGTGTATTTCAGTGGAAGTATTCCTGTATGGTGGAGCTAATCTTTGTTATGGTGGCTGGGTCATTTAGTAAGTTATTATCTAGTTTCCATATGTATGGTGTCACGGGTGTATCTGGCCAAGAGATTTTAAGTTTTACTGCGGAGTGGTCGGACCATAATGTGGGGGAGATGTCGCATCTCTTGACCAAGGTTAAGGATGCTTGGTTGGAAAAGATATAGTCTAAGCGACTGTACGTCTTGTTGGGATGTGAAAAGAAAGTATAATCCCTAGTGTCTGGGTGGATGAAGCGCCAGGTGTCATGTAGGTTAAGGTTTCGTAGTCCTACCCAAAGTGTGTTTGTGATTTTTTTGGAGATAGCAACACTGGGGTTAGAGCTATCCTTCATGGGTTGCAATGGTACATTGAAGTCGCCAGCGAAAAAAGTGGGGCCCTTTGCGATGTCAACTATTCTATTAAGTGTATATTTGAAGAAGGGGGTTTGATTGGTGTTTGGGGCGTAAATATTTATTAATGTGATTGGCCTGCCAAAAAGCAGTCCCACTAGGGCGAGGAACCTGCCATCTGAGTCTTTTGCTGCATGTAACAAGGTGAAGGGGAGCGATTTGTGAATTAAAATGCTGACCCCACCGCTCTTAGAAGTATTAGAACTGTGGTAATGTGTGGTGTAGATCTTACCAAAGTACTTGGGTTCCCTATTGCGTCTGAAGTGGGTCTCTTGTAGAAACAAGATGTCGGCCTGTCTTTTGGAAAGATCAAGTAAGGCTTTTGATCTTTTGTGTGGAGAATTCAGTCCCTTTGCATTTTGTGTAAGGAGGGTTAGTGTTCTTGTCTGGTCAATGGTGTCTTTGGACATCATGGTGTAGTGATGGTTGATGTTTTGACAAGATGAAGCAGTATAGTAAATGTGGACCTATTATGGTAGAGTAGAGTCTGCGTAAAAGATAGAATACCTGCAGGAGAAGAAAAAGGTGCATAAAATGTACAACAATATGAACAATAAATCGTGGTTAGCATTATAACATTGATGATTGTAACAAACATGAACTGAACTATGAAGAACAACAAACAAATGGGGAAAAAGTCTCTCATCCTATTGTAGGGCATAACTGAGAGCGGTGCGGGGGTAATACCGCAAAGTGCCCTAATAGTTCTTTTTTGCTTGGAGTTAATTTGACAGACATCCTGGCTTGGGGTAGGTAATGGGAAGGGAGGGAGGGAAGGGGGAAGGGGGGTGGGGGGCAGTGGGGGAAGGGGGTAAGAAGGAAAGTGGTAGGTGGGAGGGAACAGAGGGTATAGCATTCAATTATATTCGCCCAAATTAAAAAGAAAACATTACCCAAAGTTCAAAGTGATGTGCAACGTCTCTGAGGGTTAGAATATAAGTAGTTCGTCTTTAAGGCGACTGGCTGCAGGAGGAGGTGGGGCTAGAGGGGAGTTGGTTTCTAATTGCTGTATTCGGTGGCTTGGTTTTTTTGTGAATGGCAGTGTGCCAGGACTCTGCAGGATTGCTCAGTCTCTTGGGGTTTTGGGGTGTTTTCTGTCCCTGAGGGGGTGCTTCTTTAGGGGGATCCAGTCCAAGTGATGAGCAGAATGATTGAATGTCCTCTGGAGATTTGCAGACTATGCGGGTGTTGTTGCTGATGGTCCAGACGTTTGTAGGGAAGCCCCATCTGTATGGAATCTTCTTGTTTCTGAGTAGGGTTGTAAGGGGTGAGAATTCTTTCCTGCGTTGCAGGGTCCGGGTTGACAAATCTTGAAAGAATTGTAGTACGTTGCCCCTGAAACGTATAGGTTGGTTTTTGCGAGATTGGTTCAAGAGCATTTCTTTTTCTTGAAATACTTTAAAGCGTATCACAATGTCTCTAGGTGGGGCTGAGTCGGGCGGCTTTGGTCGCAATGTCCTGTGTGCCCTGACCCATTGGATATCATCTGGAAAGCATGAGTCTTTTAAATGGCGAAATAGGTCTTGGAGATAAACTGGAAAGTCTTTACGTAGAATTGATTCAGGTACCCCCCTGATGCGCATGTTTTTGCGCCTGCTGCGGTTCTCTAAATCATCTAATTTTTCTTGAAGTGAGAGGATAGTTTCATGTTGGGAAGCGAGCTGCTCATTTAGTTGATGTACATCTTCTTTGATAGTGTCCTGATTACTCTCCAGGGTTTCAACCTGAATATCTAATGTGTGAATGTCCTGCTTCATTTCTGCAAGTTCCTCTCTTATGCAGGATCGTACTATGTCCGCAATATCTTGCTTTGACGGTAAATTTTTGAGGAAGGTGGGTGAGAGTGGACAGTTTTCTGGCTGGGTGTTGCTTGCTTGCAGTTCTTGTGAGTGTGCAGGGGGGGATTTTTCCCTGGGCCTACGGCTAGTAGGAGAGATTGGGTCAGGGCATTGTAGGAAAGAAGACATAGTGAGGGATTTGCCTGTTGCAGGTTTGATCAATTTGTCTTGTTTTGTATTGCGCTTTGACGTCATTTTGGATAGTATGTGGGTCAGGTAGATGGCTGGGTGATAAACAAGGAGGGAAAAGAAGAAAGTGGGGCGACCTTGCGCTGGATGGTGTCACCCTATGGAGGATGATTGGCAGATGTTTGGTTAAGGCTGCAGGTGGAACAAGGCAGCGTGTATATGAGGAGCTGGTTCCTGGAGAATTAAAAGAGGGTAGTGTCTTTATTTTTTGTTGTATTCTCCCTTATTCTTTTGGTTTTTCTTTTTGTGTCTTTGTATTCCTGCCTCCCCCCCCCCTTTTTGATTTATGCTTATTTTGCTCTGTCAAGGGTTAATAACCCATATGTGGGGGCCTCCCATGAGGGTAGTTTAGGTTTATAAGGTGCAGTCCTAGGTAGGCTTAGACACTAGCTAAGAGTGGGCAGTAAGGCTTGCTGTTTTCTGCCTTGTCTTTAATGGTAGGCCCAAACCCCAGATAAGGTTGCCCCTTGGTGTGAGAGTTAATGAAGGCTGATGATGGGGGTACAGGGGCCTGCTCGGCAATACCGCTGTGTTGTGGGCAAAGGTTTTATAGTTGCTGGCTTACCCGGGTCCGTTTCGAGTGCAGTGGTAGGCCCAATCCCCGGTCTAAAGTTGCGGCCGCTATCCGGTTCTCTGTGCGGCCTGGTGGGAGATCAGTCCGGAAGGTAGATTAGGCTGTAGGGAGGGGATCTGCTGTGTTGATGCCTCTGTAGGGGCTCCGTGACAGGCGGTAAGGCCCCAGGAAAGGTGGGTGGTGAGTCTGGTGCGAGATGCGGCCTGGGGCGGCCGTGTAGATGCTGAGGTCTGGGCGCTCTGGGGCGTCACAAGTTTGCCCCGTTGCCCTCTCTAGGGTTTAGATGTTTAAATGCCAGTGCCTATGAAGGCAATTCTGAGGTGGATGGCCAGGATATTTGTGTGATTGAGGGCTGTTTGCGGCGGAGCTCCGGAGTTAAGCTGCGCTCATGTCAGCTGCCGGCTCCGCCCCCCTTATAAAGCAAAAGTAAACACTTTAGTATTATAAAAATGTCTAGTTTTGTGTATTATAACAACTTTGCAAAATACATTCATTATTTTATTTTTTTGCCCTATTTTATTTCATTTACCTCTGAATTGTGGCTTTTAATAACTGTACATTCACCAATAGACTTCTCAATGCTAACCCTGGCTATCTGTCCCTAATTGGGTTCAGCAGTTCACAACTGCACAACACTGCAATTAAGGGACAGTCTACACTAAAATTGTTATTATAGCTAACGCTTTTACTATCTATATCCCAGCTTTGCACAACCAACATTTTTATATTAAAGGGACAGTCTACACCAGAATGTTTATTGTTTTAAAAGATAGATAATCCCTTTATTACCCATTCCCCAGTTTTGCATAACCAACACAGTTATATTAATATACGTTTAACCTCTGTGATTATCTTGTATCTAAGCCTCTGCAAACTGCCCCTTTATTTCAGTTCTTTTGACAGACTTGCAGTTAGTCAATCAGTGCCTGCTCCCAGATAACTTCACGTGAACTAGCACAGTGTTATCTATATGAAATACATGAACTAACATCCTCTAGTGGTGAAAAACTGTTAAAATGCATTCTGAAAAGAGGTGGCCTTCAAGGTCTAAGAAATTAGCATATGAAACTCCTAGGTTAAGCTTTCAACTAAGAATACCAAGAGAACAAAGCAAAATTGGTGATAAAAGTAAATTGGAACATTGTTTAAAATGACATGCTCTATCTGAATCATGAAAGTTTATTTTGGCCTAGACTATCCCTTTAATATGTGACGCTATGACGCAAGGCAATCAGGAAATTATAAAAGCTTAGATTACAGTACAGTGGTGTAGACAGTTTAAGTTTAATTAAACTTCACATTAAAAGCCTGATTTTTAAAATGCTTATACGTTCTGCACTCTTCAACAAAGGATATTAAAAGAAAAAGTAAATTTAAGTTGTAAATGTTGACATTACTGTCCCTTTAACCCCTTAACGACCGAGGACGTGCAGGGTACGTCCTCAAAAAAAAGGCAGTTAACGCCTGAGGACGTACCCTGCACGTCCTCTGTGTGGAAAGCAGCTGGAAGCGATCCTGCTCGCTTCCAGCTGCTTTCCGGTTATTGCAGTGATGCCTTGATATGGAGGCATCCTGCAATAACCTTTTGTAGCCATCCGATGCAGAGAGAGCCACTCTGTGGCCCTCTCTGAACCGGAGATCGGTGGCTTTCCTCGTTGGTGGGTGGGAGCCTGTGTGGGAGGCGGGTGGCAGCCATTGATGGCCCTGGTGATGTGGAGGGGGGCGGGATCGTGGGCGGGGATGTCCGGGGGCGCGCACGGACGCGCGCACGTGCACGGGGGCGGGGGCTTGCACAGGGAGGGAGCGGATGGGAACCCGCTGCACTACAGAAAAAATGTGTACTAAAATTAAATAGAAATGGGGATAAAAATGATAAAATGATTTAAAAAAAAACATCAGTTAGGTGGTGGGGGTTGGTCTGTGGGGGGGAAGCTACACTACAGAAAAAATAAATAAATAAATTAAAAAAAAAAACATTTTTTTTGCAAACTGGGTACTGGCAGACAGCTGCCAGTACCCAAGATGGCCCACAATAAGGCAGAGGGGGAGGGTTAGAGAGCTGTTTTGGGGGATCAGGGAGGTTGGGGGCTAGGGGGGGATCCTACACAGCAGCATATGTAAATATGCTTACATTTTATTTTTTTTATTTTTTTAAAAACCTTTTATTTTAGTACTGGCAGACTTTCTGCCAATACTTAAGATGGTGGGGACAATTGTGGGGTGGGGGAGGGAAGGGAGCTGTTTGGGAGGGATCAGGGGGTGGGATGTATGAGGTGGGAGGCTGATCTCTACACTAAAGCTAAAATTAACCCTGCAAGCTACCTACAAACTACCTAATTAACCCCTTCACTGCTAGCCATAATACACGTGTGATGGGCAGCAGCATTTAGCGACCTTCTAATTACCAAAAAGCAACGCCAAAGTCATATATGTCTGCTATTTCTGAACAAAGGGGATCCCAGAGAAGCATTTACAAGCATTTGTGCCATAATTGCACAAGCTGTTTGTAAATAATTTCAGTGAGAAACCTAAAATTGTGAAAAATTTAACGTTTTTTTTTAATTTGATCGCATTTGGCGGTGAAATAGTGGCATGAAATATAACAAATTGGGCCATGATCAATACTTGGGGTTGTCTACTACACTACACTAAAGCTAAAATTAACCCTAGAAGCTCCCTACATGCTCCCTAATTAACCCCTTCACTGCTGGGCATAATACACATGTGGTGCGCAGTGGCATTTAGCAGCCTTCTAATTACCAAAAAGCAAAGCCAAAACCATAAATGTCTGCTATTTCTGAACAAAGGGGATCCCAGAGAAGCATTTACAACCATGTATGCTATAATTGCATAAGTTGTTTGTAAATAATTTCAGTGAGAAACCTAAAGTTTGTGAAAAAATTTGTGAAAAAGTGAACTTTTTTTTTTATTTGATCGCATTTGGCGGTGAAATGGTTGCATGAAATATACCAAAATGGGCCTAGATCAATACTTTGGGATGTCTCCTAAAAAAAATATATACATGTCAAGGGATATTCAGGGATTCCTGACAGATATCAGTGTTCCAATGTAACTAGCGCTAATTCTGAAAAAAAAAGTGGTTTGGAAATAGCAAAGTGCTACTTGTATTTATGGCCTCATAACTTGCAAAAAAAGCAAAGAACATGTAAACATTGGGTATTTCTAAACTCAGGACAAAATTTAGAAACTATTTAGCATGGGTGTTTTTTGGTGGTTGTAGATGTGTAACAGATTTTGGGGGTCAAAGTTAAGAAAAGTGTGTTTTTTTCCATTTTTTCCTCATATTTTATAAATGTTTTTATAGTAAATTATAAGATATGATGAAAATAATGATATCTTTTGAAAGTCCATTTAATGGCGAGAAAAACGGTATATAATATGTGTGGGTACAGTAAATGAGTAAGAGGAAAATTACAGCTAAACACAAACACCACAAAAATGTAAAAATAGCCTTGGTCCCAAACGGACAGAAAATAAAAAAGTGCTGTGGTCATTAAGGGGTTAAATCACTTTATGAAAAGTTTTAACCCTTTTCCCAGCACTTTATAATAGCTTAAAGTGATAGGTCAAAAATGAACTGTCTATGGGTGGATTTCAGTATTAAATAAAATCATTTTTACGATATACTTTCACTAGCAAAAATGCTTCTAGTAAAAGTTATTACTGGTTTTCACTTCAGTGGCATACGCACATATGCTAGAGGGACTGTGCACCAGTACTGAAACACCACACCTTCAGCAATGGCTTGTATGTCACAATGGTCTATCTGAACAAGTATGGTGTTTGCATACTGGTGCAGGGGCCTCACAGCATGTGTGCCTATGCTGCTTAAAACCATTAACAACTTTTATTGGAAGCATTTTTCGTATTATAAGTATACTGCAAAAATATTTATATTTAAAACTGAAATGCACATTTCAGTGTTAACTTTTCTATTGCTAGGGATGTCGATATTTAATGATTAGATCAAAACAGAGACATAAATAAATGAACTTTTCGTGCAGAGATTAAAGGGACACTAAACCCAATTTTTTTATTTTATGATTCAGAAAGAGAATACAAATTTAAACAACAATCCAATTTACTTCTATTATTTATTTTGCTTCATTTTGTAGATATCCTTAGTTGAAGAAAAAACAATGCACATGGGTGAGCTAATCACATGAGGCTTCTAAGTGCAGCAACCAATCAGCAGCTACTGAGCCTATCTAGATATGCTTTTCAGCAAAGAATATCAAGAGAATAAAACAAATTAGATAATAGAAGTAAACTAGAAAGTTGTTTAAAATTGCATGCTCTTTCTATATCGTGAAAGAAAGAAAAATGGGTTTCATGTCCCTTTAAGAATCTAGTGTAGGTGATGTCAGCTTGAATTAAAGGGTCAGTGTTAAAGAATGTCCTATACATATACCTACCCCAGTAGAGAGTTTTAACTCATACCCAACTGAACAATGTTCCTGTTTTAATCCAAAGAAACTTCACACATCCTGTACAGCTGTCCAATCGCCACAGCTTATTTTAGGGTTGTATGGCCTGGTATCATTAGCATGCTAATCACGCAAATAACCATCTCTAATGCACTTCTAATCAGCCATTCTGCCCTATCAGTCTAATTAGAGAATAAATCATTGCAGTGGTTGGGCAACCATGCAGGATATTTTGAGTGCTTCTTTGGGTTAAAAATATATTATTAAAGAAATTAAATCTGAGTATTGGTAAAAGTAAGTAAATGTTAGGCCAATGTTAGGCCAAATTATTTATAACACCATTTAATGTCTCTTTAAGGCTTTTTGGTTTAATTCTACATGATCCACCATTGTAGTTCCCATGTATTATACAGTATATGATGGAAAAGTGTTCATTAAATACTGGCAACCAGGTTGCAAAGATAAAAAAAAATGTATCTGGTACTCAGCAAATAGTCTCAGTAATCTGCCTATCTACCCCACTGATAGTCACCAGTGCTACTCCAGCCTTATTTATGCCCTCCTGCAAACTACCTGTTGGATGGACCATCCCGTATAGCTACTGCTGGAAGAACAATCAAGCCAGCTCTTCACCCTGATTCAGACCAAGGCCACTTTGGCTAGACATCTATTTTCCTGGACTACCACATTTTTCAAAGATTCCTACTCCACCGTACACAAACTCTACATGCAGGCAACTAGAAGTATGAGGAGGGTGCAAATACCACATTGGGAATAATATAGATTTATACTATTCTATATTATAGTGTGGGTGTATGTGTGAGAATGTTTGTGTGTGAGTGTATATATGTATATGTGAGTGTGTGTGTAAATTAAGGAATGTGTGTGCTTTTTAAATTGCCACTATGACTATACTATGCATATATATTGTGACAGAAAGCAAGGCCTGGTTATAAATGGAAGATATTTAAGACCAAGCATTGTACATGCTATTTCTCCTTTCAGTTAAAACCCCAGGGAGAAAGAGTGTGTATTTGATTATCCCAGACAGCTGTGAAGCTGTCCAGCAGCTAATCACAGGTGTGGCTAATTAGAAGTTATGAGGGTTTAAATAGCAGTCTCACTTAGGCCTTGAGAGAGAGATATACAGCTACAGAAGCTGGTGTGTGTGTTTGTTACACTGTGTAAAAGACTTTTGTTCCTGTGAACTGTAAAAGGACATTATTTTTACAAAGCACTTGTGGAATGCTGTGAAGTGCTGGGACACATTTAAAAGCACTTAACTTTGCTGCAGAGGAAGGATTTCCCTCTTTTGGAAATGAACTGCCTGTTTGTTATTGCTGTGAAAAATAAAGCCTTTTAAACTACAGTGGATTGTCCTGTGCTGCATTTGTGCCCTAGAAGACCGTGGTTAAAAGTGTTCCTGTCACACTTGGTGGAGAATGCGGGCAACCACGTTGTATGTCTGTGGGCATAATAATCTGCAAGCAACATGGAGGAAGTCATTAAAGCTTTGATCCATTCTAATGCTATACAGCAGGAGACTAACAGAAAAGCTGCTGAAAATAGTGCAGCACTGCAACAGTTGGTCTTGGCCCAGTCAGAGAGTGCTATGCTGCTGGCTAAATCACAGAAGGAGAACACTGAATTGTTGATACAACAGATGGCTGCTGTGCAAGCTGAGACATTCAGGAAGACCCGGGAGGAGCAGCAAAGTGCTACACAGACTCTGCAACGAGAGGTTCAAGCCATATCAGAAAGACTGAACTCTGAATATGTTGGTGGCAGCCAAGGTTCCAGAGTAATAAGGGCTAGTCATTATCTTCAAAAAATGACAGCAGCTGATGATGTTGAGGTGTATCTTTTGGCATTTGAACGCACAGCAGAAAGAGAAAAATGGCCGACAGTTGAGTGGGCGAGTATACTTGCGCCATTTCTTAGTGGTGAACCTCAAAAGGCCTACTTTGATTTAGAGCCAGCACAAGCCGGTGACTATGAGAAATTGAAAGCAGAAATCCTTGCACGCCTGGGGGTGACTTCGGCAGCCCGTGCACAAAGATTCCATTCCTGGATGTTTTCATCTCATAATGCTGCAAGATCCCAGATGTTCGACCTTATACACCTTGCCAGGAAGTGGCTGCAACCAGAGGTTAATTCGGCTACCAAAATAGTGGAACTACTGGTGATGGACCGTTTTCAGCGTGGATTACCTGCTTCCCTGCGGCGGTGGGTTAATCAAGGTGATCCTCAAACAGCAGATCAGTTGATTGTATTGGTCGAAAGATTTATAGCTTCAGGAGAAGTTTTGCAACAATCTTCAATGGATCAGCCCCACAATCCCAAGTCCCAGAGCTCTACAAGAACTGGTAAGACTGTTCAGGGGATAAAGGGGATAAGAGAGCAGCAGGTGTATAGGCAAAACACCAGAGACATTTCCCCAGGAATTAAGGAAACATTTAAATATAACCAACCTGTAAGATGTTTTAAATGTAATGAGGTTGGGCATATTGCTAGAGACTGTGATAAAGATGAATTTATGGACTGTAATGTTGCACATTCACTATTGTCTAATAGCAACAGCTCTGTTAATAATGATTCCCATTGGTGTACTGTGATGGTTAATGGTAAAGTGTCTAGGGCTTTGCTTGATTCAGGAAGTATGGTCACACTAGTGGCTAAATCTTTAGTACCAGATGCAATATTAGATTATGGGGAAAAAATGGGAATTATCTGTGTTCATGGAGATAAACGGGAATATCCTACAGCTGAGGTGGAGATTGAGACTCAGTGTGGTAAATTAAAATATTGTGTTGGTGTAGTACCAAATTTAGCCCATGAGGTGGTGATAGGGAGAGATTTTCCAAAATTTCTGGAGTTATGGGAATCTCCAGAAATATGTCAAACTTCTGATATTTATGTATTTCCTTTCTCTGAAACTGATTTTGAAGGGGGTTCCATTGAAAAGGAGAAAAATAAGATTTATTGCCCTATGCCTGTATTAGTAGGTGATCAACCTTCTCAGAGTAATGAAGTACCAAGTACTAGCTCGGAAAATAAATTCTTGGCTACTTGGCAGGGCCCATATGAGATTATTGAGAAAGTGGGTGATGTTAATTATAAAGTAAGTCAGCCAGGGAGAAGGAAACCTGAGCAAATATATCATATAAATCTGTTAAAACCTTGGAAAGATAGGGAAGTTTTAGTTGCCTTAAAACCTACAGAACTCCCTGTCACTGAACCAGAGGTAAATATATCAGAAACCCTATCTGTACATCAGAAGCGAGAGGTCAAGGATTTTATTAGAAGAAACAAAGAGGTATTTTCTGTGGTACCGGGAAAAACTAATGTTATTAAGCATGACATAATAACAGAACCAGGGAAGAAGGTCTGCCTTAAACCCTATAGGGTCCCTGAGGCTCGTAGAAAGGCTATTAAACTGGAGGTAGAAAAAATGTTAAAGCTTGGGGTAATTGAGGAATCACAAAGTGAGTGGAACAGTCCAATCGTGCTTGTTCCAAAGCCGGATGGTTCATTAAGGTTCTGTAATGACTTTCGTAAGCTTAATTGTGTTTCCAAATTTGACACCTACCCAATGCCTAGAGTAGATGAGTTAATAGAAAGGCTAGGAAAAGCACGTTATCTCACTACAATTGATTTAACGAAAGGGTATTGGCAGGTGCCTCTCACTAGTCAAGCAAAGGAAAAGACAGCTTTTTCAACCCCAGAGGGCTTATTTCAGTATACGGTGTTGCCATTTGGTTTACATGGGGCCCCGGCAACTTTCCAGAGGATGATGGATAGAATTCTGAAACCCCATGTTCGTTATGCGGCAGCATATTTGGATGATGTTATAATTTATAGTACAGATTGGGAATCCCATCTTCCAAAAGTTCAAGCAGTACTTGATGCAATACGGTCCGCTGGGTTAACTGCCAATCCTGCAAAATGTACTGTTGGTTTACAGGAAGCTAAGTACTTGGGTTATACTATTGGTAGAGGATTAGTTAAACCTCAGACAACAAAAATAGAGGCCATTCAGAACTGGCCACAGCCTCTAACTAAAAAACAAGTAAGAGCATTTATTGGGATAACTAGTTATTATAGAAGGTTTATCCCGAATTTCGCTACAATTGCGGCACCCTTGACGGATCTCACAAAAGCAAGGGCCCCAATTATGATAAAATGGTCCCCAGAAGCAGAACAAGCTTTTAAGCAGTTGAAAGATGCCCTTTGTGCCCATCCAGTTTTGGTAACCCCCAATTTCGCTAAAGATTTTATTGTACAGACAGATGCCTCTGATGTTGGTTTAGGAGCAGTTCTCTCGCAGGAGTGTCAGGGAGAAGAGCATCCTGTCCTTTTCCTAAGCAGAAAACTTATTTCACAGGAAAAGAACTATTCTATAGTAGAGAAAGAATGCCTTGCCATTAAGTGGGCTTTAGAGACCCTTAGGTACTATCTGTTGGGAAGAAAATTTAAATTAATAACAGATCATGCTCCTCTCACATGGATGAGTCAGAATAAGGAAACAAATTCAAGGGTTACTAGGTGGTTTCTTAGCTTGCAACCCTTCAATTTTACTGTTGAGCACAGGGCCGGTCTTTTGCAGGGCAATGCTGATGGTTTGTCTCGGGTACATTCATTGATGTCCATGGTCGCTCAACCCACTGGGTGTGAGCTGGGGGGGGGGATATGTGACAGAAAGCAAGGCCTGGTTATAAATGGAAGATATTTAAGACCAAGCATTGTACATGCTATTTCTCCTTTCAGTTAAAACCCCAGGGAGAAAGAGTGTGTATTTGATTATCCCAGACAGCTGTGAAGCTGTCCAGCAGCTAATCACAGGTGTGGCTAATTAGAAGTTATGAGGGTTTAAATAGCAGTCTCACTTAGGCCTTGCGAGAGAGATATACAGCTACAGAAGCTGGTGTGTGTGTTTGTTACACTGTGTAAAAGACTTTTGTTCCTGTGAACTGTAAAAGGAAATTATTTTTACAAAGCACTTGTGGAATGCTGTGAAGTGCTGGGACACATTTAAAAGCACTTAACTTTGCTGCAGAGGAAGGATTTCCCTCTTTTGGAAATGAACTGCCTGTTTGTTATTGCTGTGAAAAATAAAGCCTTTTAAACTACAGTGGATTGTCCTGTGCTGCATTTGTGCCCTAGAAGACAGTGGTTAAAAGTGTTCCTGTCACAATATATATATATATATATATATATATATATATATATATATATATATATATATATATAAAAAACTTTAATGCCCTATTAAATTTCAAATATCCCCCCCCCCCCAAATAAATACACAGCTTTGCAGTTTGACTACCTTTTATTATTTCACTGTTCACACTCACATATACATTTTCTGTATCTCCCTCCACCCAAACAGCACTTTACTATGCACACACACACACACACACACACACACATATACTATACAGTTGCAAGAAAAAGTATGTGAACCCTTTGGAATGATATGGATTTCTGCACAAATTGGTCATAAAATGTGATCTGATCATCATCTAAGTCACAACAATAGACAATCACAGTCTGCTTAAACTAATAACACAAAAAGAATGAAATGTTGCCATGTTTTTATTGAACACACCATGTAAACATTCACAGTGCAGGTGGAAAAAGTATGTGAACCCTTGGATTTAACTGGTTGAACCTCCTTTGGCAGCATTAACTTCAACCAAACGTTTCCTGTAGTTGCAGATCAGACTGCACAATGGTCAGGAGTAATTCTTGACCATTCCTCTTTACAGAACTGTTTCAGTTCTGCAATATTCTTGGGATGTCTGGTGTGAATCGCTTTCTTGAGGTCATGCCACAGCATCTCAATCGGGTTGAGGTCAGGACTCTGACTGGGCCACTTCAGAAGGCATATTTTCTTCTGTTTAAGCCATTCTGTTGTTGATTTACTTCTATGCTTTGGGTCATTGTCCTGTTGCAACACCCATCTTCTGTTGAGCTTCAGCTGGTAGACAGATGGCCTTAAGTTCTGCAAAATGTCTTGATAAACTTGGGAATTAATTGTTCCTTCGATGATAGCAATCCGTTCAGGCCCTGACGCAGCAAAGCAGCCCCAAAACATGATGCCCTACCACCATACTTCACAGTTGGGATTAGGTTTTGATGTTGTTGTGCTGTGCCTCTTTTTCGCCACACATAGTGTTGTGTGTTTCTTCCAAACAACTCAACTTTGGTTTTATCTGTCCACAGAATATTTTGCCAGTACTGCTGTGGGTAGAACATCCAGGTGCTCTTGTGCAAACTTTAAACGTGCAGCAATGTTTTGTTTGGACAGCAGAGGCTTCCTCTGTGGTATCCTCCCATGAAATCCATTCTTGTTTAGTGTTTTACGTATTGTAGATTCGCTAACAGGGATGTTCGCATTTGCCAGTGACTTTTGTAAGTCTTTAGCTGACACTCTAGGATTCTTCTTCACCTCATTGAGCAGTCTGCGCTGTGCTCTTGCAGTCATCTTTACAGGACGGCCACTTCTAGGGAGAGTAGCAGCAGTGCTGAACTTTTTCCATTTATAGACAATTTGTCTTACCGTGGACTGATGAACAGCAAGGCTTTTGGAGATACTTTTATAACCCTTTCCTGCTTTATGCAAGTCAACAATTCTTAATCGTAGGTCTTCTGAGAGCTCTTTTGTGCGAGGCATCATTCACATCAGGCAATGCTTCTTGTGAAAAGCAAACCCAGGACTGGTGTGTGTTTTTTATAGGGCAGGGCAGCTGTAACCAACACCTCCAATCTCATCTCATTGATTGGACTCCAGTTGGCTGACATCTCACTCCAATTAGCTCTTGGAGATGTCATTAGTCTAGGGGTTCACATACTTTTTCCACCTGCACTGTGAATGTTTACATGGTGTGTTCAATAAAAACATGGCAACATTTCATTCTTTGTGTGTTATTAGTTTAAGCAGACTATGATTGTCTATTGTTGTGACTTAGATGATGATTAGATCACATTTTATGACCAATTTGTGCAGAAATCCATATCATTCCAAAGGGTTCACATACTTTTTCTTGCAACTGTATATATAGATTAGCTTTATTTTTTTACCACATAAATACCACATAAATACACAGCTTAGCAGTTTGACTACTTTTTTCTGTTTCACTGTTCACACTCACATATAAATTTTCTGTATCTCCCTCTACCCAGGGATATTATTGTGAGTATTTAAAGGGTATTGAATTCATTTAGTCTGCTGAATGTTATTGTTTCAGTTGTATCTCACGCCCATGGATGAACCATAATATATCATTGGTTGCTATTGATGTTTATAGGAACCAATGGGATCGAGCGCATTGGTGGGTGTGTGATATACTGATTTTAACATTGGTGAGCGTTGGTTAAATCCGATCATTCTAATGGTCAGTTATAGGGTATATAGAGCAGGGTCAATTATTTTTAATTTACAGCCTGATGAAACAGCAACTGGTGCCGCGAAATGCGTTGTGTTTGTTTTAACAAATGTTTTAATTAAACCACTTTTTTTTGTTAGAAACTCAAACAGCAAATCCGTGATAGGGATCCATCCCGGCCGCTGACAAGGGGGCACGGCCCCCCACACAGACAAACTGAATATAGGGTCTGAGCAAACATGAAGAGAACCAGAGTTCTGGTTAAACAATGTTAGAGGCTAAGTATGATTACAGAGTAAGGTCCTCTAGATGGGCGTTTGTTTAAGTTTACCACATTCAATAAGCACAGCATCAGGAAGGTATAGCAAATTAACAGCTCAATTAATAAACATAAATGAAACATAAGTATGTGTAATGTTAAAGTGAGACAAACAGGTAAGAGAACACAAATAATGAGCATTAACAACCATTCCCTGGATGATCTAATACTAACAGATTCCTACATCCACTATATCTAATGCATATGGTATCAGTTTAATTGCATGTCATCACTCTCTATAGACCCTAGAGAGATAGGTATGGATAACACAATAACACTGAGCTATGCGTTTGAGTCTAGAGTAACAGTCCATTGTGGAGTCTAACTACGGGGTGTGAGCTGGCAACTGGAAAGTAAAATGTGACACCCTGATTATATCTCAGTAGAATACACATACAGGGAAAAGTTTATACTGTTTAGGAGAGATTACAAAAAGTAACCTCAACATAATCAATGATCACAGCTCCCAAGGTTCAAGCCCTGAGGCTATCATCGAGACTTAGTAGTCCAGCTATGAAAGTTATCAAGGTTGGAGTGCCAAAGTAGTCTTAACCCGGTACCTGAATTAAGAGCGTCAGGGTTATTTAGAGAGGAGTCGAGCATGGTGTGGGCAATGAGGTATCATGGGCAGCTTTCTCCCAACCTACTCCCGTTGGCTCGTCAAGAAAGGCTCTAGAAGGGGTATTGAGACTCATGGTAGGTGAGTTATCATTTGATTGACCAGGCTCCGATAAGCAGTCAGATTGTGAGTACCGCCAAAATGTATGTCCGAAGCAAACCTCTCCACTCCTTGCATCCCCATATAGAGCTGTGGGCTGAGGTTGATAGGTAAGCATACTCACACCCCTCTGGCGTAACATCTCTAATGGTGTAGCAAGATCGGTTTTCCGTTTCACAGCAATAGCCTTCACTGCATCACAGGGACACTGATGAACGGCACTCTCCACAGCCGGCCCAGATTTAATCTCTGCCTCTGACTGCGCTTCTGACAAATTCCACTCCCATGTGGTGTCCTGCAGATTCCGGCAATTCTCCCGATGTCATAGGTCTAATCATCAGGGGATGAAATTCCTTTGGGAATGTGCAGATTAGTTACCCCTGCGGGTAAGGGATGGGGACCTCCAAAACATCTGTTTCCATCTTGTAGGGTATAGGATCACCAGTTATGGTCAGACTTGTGTGTTCCAGATTTACCCACTTATTGTTTTGGGCAGTTATCAGGATAGCACATATCTCTCTAGGCTACGAAAATGTTCCTCTAGGAGCCGGGTCACTGTCAACTCCCATCTACGTAGACCCTCCATTTTGAAATAGGTGTTAGCTGGACTACCAGGCAGCAGAGTCCCAAATTATGTTTTAGTATTTAGGAATAATCCTATTACAGGATTGCTTAACCCCAGAGTTTGGGGGGGGGGGGGTAATTGTGCGGCAGCCCCAGACCTATGATTCACGACTCACACAGACTTTGGATAGTGAGATCCGCTCTTTTCTTGAACGTGACAGTTGTAAAATGGCTGCTAGGCGTGAGGAGATTCGTGTCCCACAGCTGTCCTCTTCCTTCCATTTCAGTCCCTGAGAAAGCTGCGTTACTGGCTGCAAGTAATGTAGATTTTCTGCAGAAAAGTCATACAGAATCTATCTGGTATTAGGAGCTTCACACAGACGCTTCCTACCACACTGAGAAGGCTCCGCTCCCCCTAAACCACTTTTTTATCGTACCCTGCTCTGTTTCACCTTCTATGAGAGATTTGCCTGGCTGTTTGACCTATGTGGATTCATCATATGTTCCTCCTAATTGGCTGGCTCTTCTTTTCCATTTGAGATGTCACTCGTGATGATCCTCATCGTGGCCTTGTGTTCCAGCAGGCGTATTTGAGTCAGCCAAGCGGCTCTGAAGCCTCGGCTTGCACTTTATAGCACTGGATGTGCAAGGACGTTTGTGAGTATGCTGTCATTCTTTACTCACCACATTTGTCTTGTTCCCTACGATATCACACCATGAGGCACCTCTTCCATCTTGTCTTTTAGGACATTGTTGCTGATCTCCACCCAAACAACAAAACACACCAGGCATCAAACTGTACCAGCCCCTGCTCTCAGGCTACACTTCTGTCACAAGCTGACTGTCAGACAATATAACAGGAGAAATATCAGACCGGCATTTCACACAATTCAGATCAGCAGCAAACACTAGAAGAATTATTGTCAATCATTCTTCTAGTGTTTGCTGCTGATCTGAATTGTGTGAAATGCCGGTCTGAGGTTTCTTCTGTTATTCTGCTATATTTCTTTGTTTTGAGCTTGGTCATGATTTGTGTAGTGCTGAGGGGAAAATGTAGTAACCAACCTTCCATTTCCTATTCACACTGTTGGGCTGATGACTCATGCTGCCTGCTTCTGCTACTGCTTGCTTCCCTGCACCTTAGCAAAGTTTAGGCTGCTGGAGTGATCACACTTTGCTATGGGGCGGGACTCAGTAGGGAAGCAGCAGCCCTGAGCAGAAAATCTGTATGTGAAGTAAAGTGACCGAGTGAGAGGGACTATTTTTCCAGTGGGAACATAGATCCCCCTGCAAAAATAGTGCAGGAACGCCGTTCCCATGCGTTCCCACTGGACTCGACCCCAGTGTATTATATATAATACTGGTATGTGGAATGTTACTCACCAGCATGATGGGCAGTGGTTGCAACCCCTGAGTCACAAGCCCCTGGAAGGCCACGGACTGCTGTGATGCTCAGGGACCTGTGGATCATATCCTGCCAGGTGTTGTACTCCACTGGTAGGGCTTCCTGCCAAATCTTCTCCTTCACCCGCATCTTGCAGTCATTCCACCTCTTCTTCAGCCCCTCCACAGTCCTCCTCTGCTGGGCCACGCTGTTGACAGCATCCTCCTCCTTTAGCCATGCAGTCTTTCTTTTCTTGGCACTGTCTTTGCCCTTCTCCTGGCTGAAGAGATCAGCATAGTTCTTCATGATGGCCTGGACAAGGGCAACATTTTCTTCAAAGGAGAAGTTAGGACACAAAGGATATTAGACCAGTGAGCACAGGGTGAACAACTTATTTCTTAGCACCTTTAGCTGTAGCGCTCCTGATTCACTCCCCCTTTTTAGAAGTTAGGACACCTTATCCTCTCCACATCCATGGTCACTTGGCTTCCTCCTTGAGATGTCCCTGGCGGTGTATGTTCCTGCCTAATCTCCCCCTCCTCCCCCCTTCTGTCCCCATGTGCACCCACTGTCCCTCTCCTTGATGTTCCTGGCCTCTGGGGCTCTATGGCATCTCTCCTCCCATCTTCCCTTCTGGCTCTCCCTCTCCCTACTCCAATTACTCCCTGTGGGGGGACCCACTGCTCCACCACTTCAATACTCTCCTCCTCTCCCTGCCACTCCTCTCCCCTCCTCCACTCCTCCCTACCTCTCCCTGCCATCCTAACACTTAACACACCACACACACTCCCAGTCACTCCCACGCAGGTCTAGTCACACACAATAACAACCAAGCACTCAGATTATCACACTATATGAAAATAAAAGAAAAATGTGCGAGGTGTTAGAAAATAAAAGTGTGGTGTATATGTATGTATAAAATGCGTGCAATATGTCAAAATATGTGTAAGTGTCCAAATAATCCTCAA
The DNA here is from genome assembly GCF_027579735.1 of Bombina bombina. Classification (NCBI taxonomy): domain Eukaryota; kingdom Metazoa; phylum Chordata; class Amphibia; order Anura; family Bombinatoridae; genus Bombina; species Bombina bombina. The sequence continues at coordinate 1,384,057,644 of NC_069499.1, forward strand.
TCCAATGCAACCTAACTAACTTTTTTGATTGCGCCTCTCTCTCTTCACTATCTAAATCCTCCGCTCCTGGGCCATGTGTTGTAGCTCAAAGAACAATCCAAACACATGAAAAATATTTAGTGGCTACGCATGGGTTTATATAGTGATTTTGAATAGCGTATTTACGTGTCGGTTTATTAATTTCTTTTGGTTTGGATTTTTACATGTGAATTCTTCATTTATATAAAACTACTCTTTATTTACAACTTACGCATGCAATATACTGGCGTAAGTCACTGGTGACGCCAGAAATGTGTATTTGCGCACATTTCTGAACCTCGCCAGTTTTTCCAACTTATGGCAGTATAACATCTGGCGGCACGATTTATGTGATTCTCCCGATGTGCAAGGTGAATTTACTGGCAATGTGGGTTTCAGCAGTTGCGCTGAAACTTACACCGCATATGTAATCTTGTGCAATTATGGTGCAAATGGTTGTAAATGCTTCTCTGGGATCCCCTTTGTTCAGAAATAGCAGACATATATGGCTTTGGCATTGCTTTTTGGTAATTAGAAGCCCGCTAAATGCCGCTGCGCACCACACTTGTATTATGCCCAGCAGTGAAGGGGTTAATTAGGTAGCTTGTAGGGTTAATTTTAGCTTTAGTGTAGAGATCAGCTTCCCACCTGACACATCCCACCCCCTGATCCCTCACTGACCCCTCTCAAACAGCTCTCTTCCCTCCCCCACCTCACAATTATCACCACTATCTTAAAGGGACATAATACCCCAAAATTTTCATTAATGATTCAGATAGAGAATACAATTTTAAACCACATACTAATTTACTTCTATTATCTAGTTTGCTTCATTATTTAGATATCCTTTGTTGAAGAAAAAGCAATGCACATGGGTGAGCCAACCACACGAGGCATCTATATGCAGCCTCCAATCAACAGCTACTGAGCCTATCTAGATATGCTTTTCAGCAAAGGATATCAAGAGAATTAAGCAAATTAGATAATAGAAGTAAATTAAAAAGTTGTTTAAAATTGCGTTCTCTTTCTAAATCATGAAAGAAAAAATGTGGGTTTCATGTCCCTTTAAGCACTGGCAGAAAGTCTGCCAGTATAAAAATAAAGGTGTTTTTATTTATTTTTTATATTTTTTTTAAATATATTTTTTCTGAAGTGTAGGATCCCCATTACCCCCCAACCTTCCTGGTCCCCACGCAAACAGTTCTCTAAGCCTCCCCCCTCGACCTATTGGTCGCCATCTTAGGTACTAGCAGCTGTCTGCCAGTACCCAGTTTACTAACAAATTGCCCTTTTTTATAAAAAAATAAATAAAACCCCCATTTTCTGTAGTGTAGCTGCACCCCCCCCCCCCTCAATACCCTCCCCCTCCCAGATCCCTTTCCCAATACTTATAAATCTCTCTCCCTTCTTTTCTTTTACTACAGATGTCCCGTAGAATAGCGGATTCCTCCCCCCACGCACGTGCAAGCTCCCAGACCCATCATCCCCACTAACAGGAACTCGACTACCAGCGATGGGCCGCTCACCCGCCTCCCTGCTATCCCTCCCATGCCACCAACAATCGGCACCATCGATGGCTGATGCAGAGAGGGCCACAGAGTGTGCATCAGTGTGCTTTAAAAGGGTATTGCACTATGCCTCAATATTGAGGCATCTCTGCAATACCCAGAAAGCGACTGAAAGTGATCAGGGTCACTTCCAGCGCTTGAAACCCCAGAGGAAGTGCCAGACACATCCTTGGTCGTTAATGACCGTTTTTTGTAGGACGTGCCTTGCACGTCCTTGGTTGCTGAGGGGTTAAATGAACAGTGTACTGTAAAATTGGTTTCCTCTTAATTTGTTTCTAATGATGTGTTATACCAGCAGCAGAGCATAAAATGTACGATAAAGGGTTTGTTGAGTTTATTTTTGTATATGAAATAGCCAGTAATGGCCAGATTACGAGTGGAGCACTTACAGTTAAGTGCAAGCGAAAAGTTATTTATCGCAGGTGTTTGTGCGTGTCTGGTTTTTTTGCTTGTATGCGATTGCTTGAGCACAATTGAAGTTAATGCTCAAAACAAAAAAGTGTCACAAAAAACATCAGAAATACATTACAATACATCTCTCCCCCCTCTCTTTTGTGCTCTCTCCCCCCCTCTCTTTTGTGCTCTCTCCCCCTCTCTTTTGCGCTATCTCCCTCCTCTCTTTTGTGCTCTCTCCCCCTCTCTTTTGCGCTCTCTCCCCCTCTCTTTTGCGCTCTCTCCCCCTCTCTTTTGCACGCTCTCTCTCTCCCTCTCTTTTGCATTCTCTCCCCCCTCTTTTTTGCTCTCTCTCCCCCTCTCTTTTGCGCTCTCTCTCCCCCCTCTCTTTTGCACGCACTCTCTCCCCCTCTCTTTTGCGCTCTCTCTCTCCCCCTCTTTTGCTCTCTCTCCCCCCCTCTCTTTTGCGCTCTCTCTCCCCCCCTCTCTTTTGCTCCCTCTCTCCCCCTCTCTTTTGCGCTATCTCTCCCACCTCTCTTTTACGCTCTCTCAACTCCCTCTCTTTTGCGTTCTCTCTCTCTTTTGCGCTCTCTAACCCCTCTTTTGTGCGCTCTCTCTCCCCCTCTCTTTTGCGCTCTCTCCCCCTCACTTTTGCTCTCTCCCCCCTCTTTTGCTGTCTCTCTCCCTCTCTTTTGCTCTCTCTCTCTCCCTCTCTTTTGCTCTCTCTCTTCCCCCCTCTTGTTTGCTCTCTCTCCTCTCGTTTGCTCTCTCTCTCCTCTCTTTTGCTGTCTCTCTCCCTCTTTTTTGCTCTCTCCCCCCTCTCTTTTGCGCTCTCTCCCCCTCTCTTTTGTGCTCTCTCCCCCTCTCTTTTGCGCTCTCTCCCCCTCTCTTTTGTGCTCTCTCCCCCCTCTCTTTTGTGCTCTCTCCCCCTCTCTTTTGCGCTCTCTCCCTCCTCTCTTTTGTGCTCTCTCCCCCCTCTTTTTTGCGCTCTCCCCCTTTCTTTTGCACTCTCTCCCCCTCTCTTTTGCACGCTCTCTCTCTCCCTCTCTTTTGCATTCTCTCCCCCCTCTTTTTTGCTCTCTCTCCCCCTCTCTTTTGCGCTCTCTCTCCCCCCTCTCTTTTGCGCTCTCTCTCCCCCCTCTCTTTTACGCTCTCTCAACCCCCTCTCTTTTGCATTCTCTCTCTCTTTTGCGCTCTCTCTCTCCCCCCTCTTTTGCGCACTCTCTCTCCCCCTCTCTTTTGAGCTCTCTCCCCCTCTCTTTTGCGCTCTCTCCCCCTCTCTTTTGCTCTCTCCTCCCCTCTTTTGCTGTCTCTCTCCCTCTCTTTTGCTCTCTCTCTCTCTCCCTCTCTTTTGCTCTCTCTGTTCCCCCCTCTCGTTTGCTCTCTCTCCTCTCATTTGCTCTCTCTCTTCCCCCCTCTCGTTTGCTCTCTCTCCTCTCGTTTGCTCTCTCTCTCCTCTCTTTTGCTGTCTCTCCCCCTCTCTTTTGTGCTCTCTCCCCCTCTCTTTTGTGCTCTCTCCCCCTCTCTTTTGTGCTCTCTCCCCCTCTCTTTTGTGCTCTCTCCCCCTCTCTTTTGCGCGCTCTCTCTCCCCTCTTTTGCTGTCTCTTTCCCTCTCTTTTGCTCTCTCTCTCTCCCCCTCTTTTGCTGTCTCTCTCCCTTTCTTTTGCTCTCTCTCTTCCCCCCTCTCGTTTGCTCTCTCTCCTCTCGTTTGCTCTCTTTCCTCTTGTTTGCTCTGTCTCTCTTTTGATGTCTCTCTCCTTCTCTTTTGCTCTCTCTCCCCCTCTCTTTTGTGCTCTCTCCCCCTCTCTTTTGTGCTCTCTCCCCCTCTCTTTTGCGCTCTCTCCCCCTCTCTTTTGCGCTCTCTCCCCCTCTCTTTTGTGCTCTCTCCCCCCTCTCTTTTGCGCTCTCTCCCCCTCTCTTTTGCGCTCTCTCTCCCTCTCTTTTGCGCTCTCTCCCCCCTCTCTTTTGCGCTCTCTCCCACCTCTTTTGCGCTCTTTCACCCCTCTCTTTTGCGCTCTCCCCCCTCTCTTTTGCGCTCCCTCCCCCTCTCTTTTGCACTCTCTAGCCCCTCTCTTTTACGCATACTCTCCCCCTCTCTTTTGCTGTCTCTCTCCCCCTCTCTTTTGCTGTCTCTCTCCCCCCTCTCTTTTGCTGTCTTTCTCCCCCCTCCCTTTTGCTGTCTCTCTCCCCCTCTCTCTTTTGCTGTCTCTCTCCCCCTCTCTCTTTTGCTGTCTCTCTCCCCCTCTCTCTTTTGCTGTCTCTCTATCCCTCTCTCTATCCCCCCTCTTCTGCTCTCTCTATCTTTAGAGCTCTCTGTCTCTCGGCATCTGGCCCCGCCCATGTCACGCCCGGCCTCGCCCACATCACGCCCTCGACCATGCCCACGTCACGCCCACGTCGCATCCGCTCGACCACGCCCACTCCACATCCGTCCGGTCACGCCCAATAATCACCCGTCCGGCCACGCCCACTCCACCACATGACACCAGGTCAGTTGGAAGGCCAGGTGTGTTTGTCCTCGCGCGCAGTCTCTACTGCGCATGACAGCTGCGGACAAACACACTTGGCCTTTTATTATATAGTATATATATATATATATATATATATATATATGTGTGTGTGAACAGATGCATTTATATGAGTATATATGTATTTATATGTATTTGCAGACATAATACACATATAAACACGTAAATACCTATGTATACATAATTGCTATTAAGTAGATGAAAACATGAATAAAGTATATTTATGCAATATTCAAATTTAATAAAGTGTTACTGTAAATATTTCACGTTCCAATGTTCTGCACATAGAACATGTTCTATGTATTCATAAATATATATTCCTGTATATATCTGTATATTATATATAACTTTATATAATCATGTATATAAATTGGTAAAGATATATATTGTACCAAAATACCATCAGTTAAATGTAGAAATATGTATTTATGAATAAACAGAACATATTCTTCTATGTGAAAAACATTGTAATGTGAAATATTCATATTTTCATGTCAGGTAAGCGAACTTGCTATCGTGTTTGCACGCAAGTAGGGTGTTTTTCCAACTTTTTTGCTCAATTGACTTCTATAGGGGAATAGTGCACGCAATATTGTAAGTTCTGCTTTTTTCGCTTGTTGGGTTAGCGCGCAAGTGAAAACGGTTTACTTTAAATTTGTAATACAAGTGCAATCCGACATATGCAAAAAGCTTACTTCTAGCGCAGTTAAAGCTTGAACAGGAGCGTTAAATAATGCTACACTTGTAATCTGGGTAGCAGGGAAATCAGATCTATTAATTTTATCACTTTATATACAAACACAGGCTTCCTTATAGTGTCTCTATATGTACTAGAGATGTACATTTTTTTCATTATGCACCAACGAAATTTAATGAAAACAAAAAATACTGACGAAATTTGTCAGTATTAATTTGTTTTCTTTAAATTACTTTTAAGGGGTTAATACTTTTGTGCGCTGGAGAGCGACATTAACTAGGTGACGGTATTCTACTTTACAGAGTCCTGGCCACGCTAACAAGAGGCTTAGCTCGGTGGCTCCCAGGGCCTGCACTAAAGAAGAAGGTCCTTTAGTGTAGGTCCCGGGGGCCGACAGTGCTAAGCCTCCTATTAGTGCGCACGTCATTCTATGTAGAAGAGTGGGTTATCTCGGTCTCCAGAGCGCAAAAGGTCTTTTCACCTGTTGCTTTTATACATTTACATTTGTTTAATGAAAACGAATGTAAATGTTTAACGAATATTCAGTGTTTGTTTTGTTTTAATCTAAACAAATACCGACTAGTGCAGCCAACGAATATTTGTTATGAAAGAGTCAGACAAATCATACTTAGAAAGAACAATTGAAAATATACTTAAAAAAAAAAAAAAAAAAAAAAAAAAAAAAGGAACTCAGCACACCTCAATTTAGCAAAAGTGTAAATGCAATTTATTACAAAGTATCTAATTACAATTCTATAATATGAATCCACAACTTTCAGTCCATCCACACATGCAAACTACTTTCATTCATAAAACAATTGGATTCAACCCAGGCGTCCCTGGAAGAATCAACCAAGGCTCTCAGAAAACCGCTATTAATGTCTTAGAAAGTTCATATAGATGAAAAAGTGAACAGTCCCTTAGACATGCAAAACTTTCACAGTTGTTTTGAATTTAAAATCTTTGATGCAATTTTTCAGATATGGTTGCTGTAAGGAGATTCTTTTCGATTACAAATGTATCTTCTTATACATGAGATTTGAATAACATTTTGAGCTCTGTAATTATTCCCTTATTCAGCATACACCTTTTTATGATGAGTATAAGCACATTTATGGGTTAGTGCAGGACAAGACAGAAAGCCGTTAGTTCATCCAGCATATGTATTCAACTATATGTTAACACTCAATATACTCCAAGGCTCTTTCCAAGTTCCCCTCTTTAAACCACACTTGCGGTTGGGTAGTATTCAGCCCGGGTATCGGTACTTAACTATTCTAACAGTTCATGTTGTAACATATGCATAAAGTTTCTGACCCTTTCCCAGTATTAGAGTGTTAATGAATTAAAGCGTCTCTAATGTGGTAGAAGCCGTGTGTTAAATCAGCAAGTGTATCACCAATCATCTGTATTGCGTCTGTATTAGTATAGAAGCTGGCCAGTTAGAACATGCATGTTAGTTAGCTTTATAATACTTGCGATTTCACATCCTTTTGAATAAATGGAGATGCCCCCGACTTTTATCCACTCATGCGGACGGGAGAACAAACACTTGATTCGGTCTTGTGTCTTTATGAAACCACGGCTCTTTTCTGTAATCTTTTTGCATCAAAGTCCTTGTATCGACAAGCGGTTCAGTGAGCAGCCTTACACTCCGACGCGCGTTTCGGGACTCCGCCCTTTCTCAAGGAGTATCTAATTCATCCTTATTCAAAAGGATGTGAAATCGCAAGTATTATAAAGCTAACTAACATGCATGTTCTAACTGGCCAGCTTCTATACTAATACAGACGCAATACAGATGATTGGTGATACACTTGCTGATTTAACACACGGCTTCTACCACATTAGAGAAGCTTTAATTCATTAACACTCTAATACTGGGAAAGGGTCAGAAACTTTATGCATATGTTACAACATGAACTGTTAGAATAGTTAAGTACCGATACCCGGGCTGAATACTACCCAACCGCAAGTGTGGTTTAAAGAGGGGAACTTGGAAAGAGCCTTGGAGTATATTGAGTGTTAACATATAGTTGAATACATATGCTGGATGAACTAACGGCTTTCTGTCTTGTCCTGCACTAACCCATAAATGTGCTTATACTCATCATAAAAAGGTGTATGCTGAATAAGGGAATAATTACAGAGCTCAAAATGTTATTCAAATCTCATGTATAAGAAGATACATTTGTAATCGAAAAGAATCTCCTTACAGCAACCATATCTGAAAAATTGCATCAAAGATTTTAAATTCAAAACAACTGTGAAAGTTTTGCATGTCTAAGGGACTGTTCACTTTTTCATCTATATGAACTTTCTAAGACATTAATAGCGGTTTTCTGAGAGCCTTGGTTGATTCTTCCAGGGACGCCTGGGTTGAATCCAATTGTTTTATGAATGAAAGTAGTTTGCATGTGTGGATGGACTGAAAGTTGTGGATTCATATTATAGAATTGTAATTAGATACTTTGTAATAAATTGCATTTACACTTTTGCTAAATTGAGGTGTGCTGAGTTCCTTTTTTTGTTATTTGTAGATGGTAAAATTGGAGGTTTTACTAAACTCTTGCACCCTAAAAATATATATACAATTTTTTATTTAATTTTTTCTGACAGTGGATAGAATGCTTTAGTGGTGCTGTGATTAACTATTTATTAGAAAATATACTTAAGTTTTGACATTTTTAGTATAGGTTGGGATACCACAGGAAAAAGCTGCAATTTCAAATGCAAAAATAAAGGGAAGTGATCTATTTAAAAGTTAGAATATTTAACAGTGCACTGTGTCTTTAACCCTAATTTACAGAAGGAGAGGGTGGAGCAGTAATCACATGAAGAAACGTGTGGAGGAACTCCCTCCTTTAATTGTCTATGATTAGAAACTGAGCAATTTTTTGAGAATAATTTTTATTACACAGTGTTAATATGAGTTATATAACGATATTTTGTAATGTATTTTTTAAGAGTTTTGTGCAACGTGTTAGTTTCGCAACAGTTAGCCAAAGCAAAGAAATCACGGTAAGGATTCAAGAGTAAATCAAGATTGCACTAGGAAAATCGCGATTTTGCTCCACTTGTAATATCAGCACAATTTAAACGGCGCACAAGTAATCGCGAAAATGTTAGCGCAATCGTTTGCGTACCACAGCTAATGAAACTTTATAAAAATCCATCTACATTTTATTTTCAGGCTAATCTTTTCTTTGAATGCATCATTCTATCTAGCATTTGTTTAGTTTTTAATGTCCCTTTAACTACCTTCTTGGGATTAACTTGGAAGTTACACACTCTGCGGAGAGAAATATTGAAAGAATCAATCAAACTTTAAAGCTCTCAATTCTTAAGCTATGTTCCCAGACAGAACTAGAATAGGTTTATGTTTTGTTCTTTATGTAAGAAGTAGTCCTGGCGTAAACACAACGTTTCACCATTTGAACTGTTGTATGGTAGACCACCTCCTTCATATACCCCTACATCTCTACATGCACCAGACTTTGCTGTAGGAGATGTGTTTTTAACCTCTTGTCTTCTACAATTACAGAAGCAGCTCTGCTCCCTTCACAGACATTCAGAGTTTCCAGCCGCTGCCACTCCACCCAAACAGTGATCAAGTGCTGGTAAAGACTTAACGCAGTGAACCTCTACAGCCTGTGGAAGGGACCTTAATGTGTGCTGCTTGTGACTGCTGTCAAGGTTGCTGAAGCTGACTATTGGTGCCACTATTCAAGGTGCAAGCAAGGCTGGATTGGCCTGCCCGGATACCAGTAGATTTCCAGGTGGACTGCAGCAGCTGGGGCTGGAAAGCTATAATTTAAAGGGGTGATTTATAGATGAAATTGGGTACTAGGTGCCTATGTCTTCAAATTTTCCAGGGCTGCTTTTTATTCCCAGTCCGGCCCTGGGTGCAAGCATTTTGTCAGGCCAGAACAAAAAGCAGACGATAGTAGCACTGTAACTAAGGCAGAGGGAGAAAACGGACCAGGATGAGAAGCAGATGATTGTGGCGCCCCAGCCCTAGTGATGGCCATGGACAAAGAGAAGAACAAAAGCCCTCTTCCTGGCTTAAAAATTAAAGGGACATAATACTCATACACTAAATTACTTGAAAATGATGCAGCATAACTCTAAGAACATGAAAATATCAACTGAACATCTCTATGTAAAATGGAAAGATATTTTACCTTAAAATTTCTTCAGCTCGCCAGAGTAAGTGCTCTGTGAAATTATACTTCAGCACCTATCCATTTGCAAGTTGAAAAGAAACAAAAAAAAAACAGCATCAGTAGTGCTGAGATCATGCATTGCTTTGCTGTGATCTCATGAAATTTAATTGTAAACATCCTTAAACTGAATAGGAAAATAACATGACTGTGCCTGCACATGCCAGATGCACACTCCCTTGCAAGTTCTGGGACTAGCATCCTGATTGGCTGCTTAGTGCCTTTACAGAAGGGTGTGAATTATTTTGAGGTAAAATATCTTCCGTTTTACATAGATATGTTCAGGTGATTTTCTGGTCCGCTATTTCACTTTTAAGTGCTTCAACATTTGGGTATCATGTCTCTTTAAGCTCCAAAAGACAAAGCCACCACCAATCTCGCCGAATGAGCCTACAAGGTGTACAGAGTACACAAAAGAGTGACCATTTGGGAAGTATCTTTCTTTTTTTTACAATGAATGACCACTTTACAAAATCACTTTGGGTCAGTGAGAATACTTTTTTACTCATCCTGGTTGCTGCTATGTACATTATTGTTTTACTGATATATTTCCTGGATTACAAAGTGTTCCTAGAATTTGCTCTTACACATAATAGTGTACTGTGTTTAAGTGATGCCAAACACAACACTCACAGGACTTTACGCTCAAATGCATATTACAAGTAGAGCGCTAAAAAAATTACCACAAATTTGTTTGCGCAAACTCACAGTAATTTACTCTCCCCATATTTTCTATGGGGAGTGTAAAAGCTCTAATTAGTGCTTGTATTACAAGTTGAAAGTAAATGGTTTTAAAGGTCACGTAAAACCATTTACAGTTACAATAAACCACAATTGTACATTTACAGTTACAATAAAAAACCACAAATCACCCATAAATTGACATTCCCCCTAAATTGCATACTACCTAAATAAACTATTAGCCCCTAAATTGCCACCCCCACATCACAAACTACCTAAATAATCTATTAACCCCTAAACCATCATCCCCTCACATCGAAATCACTAAACTATTAACTCCTTAACCGCCATCCCCCCACATCGCAATCACTAAACTATTAACCTCTAAACTGCCATCCCCCACATTGCAAAGTCCCTAAATATACTATTAACCCCTAAACCGCCACCCTCACATTGCAAATTAATAAACTAACATCTAACTTAACACCCTTAACCAAAATCGAAATACCCCTAATTTTACAAAAACAACTTAAAAAAAAAAAACTTGGAAAATTAAATAAAAACTAATCTTACCTTTAAAAAAAAAAAAATAACATTACAAAAAAATAACATTACAAAAAAACCTATAACATTACAAAGTCTAACTTTACAGAAAATAAAAAAGTAATTACCAAAAATTTTTTTTAAAAATAGTAATCATTTTCTAATACCCAAAACAAAAACCCCACCCCAAAAAATAATATGGCATTGCCCTAAAGCGATCAAGCTCTTTTTAAAAAAAATTAAATAAATAAAAAAATGAACCCCTCTAACATTACATCCCCACCCCCACCCCTAAAATAAAAAAACACCTATCTTAAAAAAAACTAAACTACAAACTGCCATGAAAAGGGCAATTGGATGGGTATTCGGCTCTTTTGCTGCCCATAAAAAAAACTATTCTTAAAAAAAAAGAAGCTTTTCTTTCATTCAATTGGCTGATTTGAATTTGATCATTCAAATCAGCCAATAGGAAAGCAAGGATACCTTCATTTAAAAGGGTTACCTCGCATTCACTATTCATTGTGTGGCTGGAGACTGCATGAAGAGGATCTCCATGTTCAAACTCGCAAGATGAGGACCACTGCCACCGCCACCACCACTGCCTGGATGACGATAGACGTCTGGATTAAGATGGACCGCCGCCTTTATGAAGATAGATGAAACGCCACCGCCATCATCATCATTGGTGAGTACCTTTATGGGGTTAGTGTTAGTTTTTTTTGTTTTATTTTGGTGTGTTTTATTTTAAAACATTTTTAAGAATATTTTTTTAATGTAGGGGTATTTTAATTTGGATTACGTTAGGGGGTGTTAGGTTAGTGAGTTTAGATGTTAGTTTATTACTTTGCGATGTGGGAGTGGTGGTTTAGGGGTTAATAATATATTTAGGTACTTTGCTATTTGGGGGTGGCATCTTAGTGGTTAATAGTTTATTTTAGTGATTGCGATGTGGTTTGGTTGCCATTTAAGGGGTTAATAGTATATTTAGGTAGTTTGCGATGGGGGTAATATAGGGGTTAATAGTTTATTTAGGTAGTTTGCAATGTGGGGGTGGCAGTTTAGGGGTTAATACTTTAGTTAGGTACTTAGCCATGTGGGGGGGGTAGTTTAGGGGTTACTAGTGTAGGGGGGACTTTGCGGTGGGCTATGTGATGGTTTAGGGGTTATTAGAGTAGAGGCTTATAGTGATTCGGGTTAGTGCGAGTGTAGGGTGTTAGTTTTTTTTAAACTTGTTTTGCTCCATTGACTTCTATGGAGAAGTAGGTATTCACGCTAGCTGTAGGTCATTTGCGCGAGTCCGGGTTGTACTAGAACAATAATGTTTAACTTTCAACTTGTAATATCAGCACAACCCGACTTGCACAAAAGACTTACCGCTAGTGCAAAGCTTGTTAGCGCTCCACTTGTAATCTATCCCCTGTTTTGCTTTATACGATTCTCTTTAGCACACTTCTCAGCTTTGCAGATTCCCAGATGAGGTTAGAAGGTTATCTCTGACATAGAAAATCCTATATAAAGAGACATTAAACAATGCTCCTTTATTAAAAAGCAAATATTTGAAATGAAGTAAACATAAAAAGAAACAGATTGTGTAAGAAAGAGCAAACAACTTACTTATTTTCTTGTAAAATGAGCCCTTAGAAATTCTTAGTGTAGCCACTGCCTGCAGCTAGCTAAGGGAGCAGACATATTGGAAACTTAAATTATATTGTGCCTGTGCTGAGCATGGGCAATTTATTTAGTCTATTCACTAAATACTAAATCAGCTCATGTTACTCTAGAAGTATTATGGCATCAAGCTATAATAATGCCTTCCTGTAGAAACCCCAGGCTGTTACAGGAAGTAATGGACCCTGCACAAATTAAGTTTATTAAGTATAAGTCACTGATTATTATTATTATTACAACAAAAACACAAACTTTTTCATATCCTACTTAAGTCACACTGGCCAGGGTTGTCCAAAAATGTAGTCTCTGTGAAAATTCTTCCCACAGATTCGACCTACAAATGTAAACAACTGATTGGCAAACTCTGTTTTTACCAGTATGTACTCCACTGCTTGTATAACTAAACATTCCATTTTTGGTCAGCTGATAATGGCAATGTTGTTTCACAGTAAGCTTCATACCATACACAGGCTACATGTTGAAATTCCTGCCAATATCAACATTTCTACACCCTTTGCGAGACTTGAAATGGCTGAGAGCTCCATGTAACTCCCTTAGGGGTCTGAGGATGAGGAAGAGAGTGAGGGGGACTAAATAATCATGTTGCTCTAATGAGAGGCATTGCCAGTAACACCAAAGACCAATGTTATATTTGTGCTCATGCCCCTAAACATGACAAAAAGGGGGAACCACTCTTATGGCTGTTGAAATTAATTTGGCACTATTTAATACTTCTCACCTTAACTAGGCAGGCTCACCTTCATTAAACCTCACCTGAAACTTATTTTCTTTTGGTGGCCTTCGTAATGGTGTTCAAAAACTGGGAATAGGTAAACTGTCCCTTGGTAAATCACTCTCTGAAAATGTTTGAGACCTATACTTTATGACTGGAGTTTTATTGATTCCTCTAATGCTGTTGTGTACTCAGCTACTAATCTGACTGCCTTATTGTGTTTCCTACAAGGCCCCAACTGCAGTTTTGTCTCTCCTGAACTTGTTTACTATAAACAAACTAAACCTCCCAACGGATTGTTCTGGATATGTGACCATAAACCTGTCTGTTATACCCCATAACATGACTGCTATTTGTTTTTTTGTTTTAAATCTTTATTTGATTCAACTGAACATACAAATTATACAGTAAAGGTGCATAACAGATATCGAGAACAGCATCTAGCAAATATTTTCCATAGTTTCACACATGTAAATGGTTACATTCTCTAGTGTCCTATGTGTCCAGTTTGGTCTCCTCATTGTCAAGCTTAGACCACTTATGGGTCCTATAGTATACATTATAAGTGACCTTTCAATGTCCATTTTTAATACAACTTAGTCATTAAACAAATATGGTGTATCAACTTATAACAATGAAACAACAAATACATCACAACCAAATATTTTCCGTGTCTCTTTTTTAAGATGTCTTTTGGGCCGCCGCCCAATCCAGGATTTATGCGGGGAAAGGTGGGGGGGGGGGGGAGAAAGGAGGGGAGTGTTTGCCACTAAGGGAAGAGGTGGAGGGGGGGTTGTGTGCAGTGCCTAGGACTGTGGCGTGAGAGTCCCGTCAGGCAGTGTGATAAGGCCTACTCCTGATTCCATATCATTAGCATCCTTTCGTGTGTTTCAACTGTGTTGTTTCTAATGTAATGGTATCTTTCTAGTTGTAGAAGTGTCTCAACCTGTTTCACCCATTCCCTGAATGTAGGAATCTTGTCAGATTTCCAGTATCTTGGGATCAGCATTTTTGCGCTGCTTAACATTGACAGTAATAATTTTCGTTTTGCCACTTGACTGCTATTTGTTTTATGGTATTGTAGGACCAGGCATTCGGATCATTAATGCCCACCCCCAGGTGCTGCCCGTAATAAGTGGGAGGTGGATCCTACATCCCTTACCAAAGTCACAGTATAATTGGGATTCTTTTGGAAGGGCCATACTGCCAGTTGTAGGAGTATATATTAAGCACCAGGACAGAAACAGAGAGTTGACAGAATTCAGGCAGCTTGTACTACAGATTTAGGTGGGAGGTCTGTAGTCTCATTGGGTGGGAGTGTTATAGTTATGTTTCGGGCCAGACTCTAAACACCATGTCACAAAAATAAATACATTGATAGAGTACCTGCAAAACTGTAATTGTTTGTAGTACTGGATTTGGAAGTCTCTTTGACCACCTTTTGATTGGCTTCCCAGCACTAGATGCTTATGTAACATGCTCGTATACTTATCTCTCTTTCTTGTGCATATAATGTATCCCTGACCTAGTGGCCATGTTTAAGAAATTCTAGAAATTACCTGCTAAAATCACTTATTTGTTAGGTATCTTTCTGAGACAGCTTTAGAGCTCAAGGCTGCCTTGGATTTAACTATCTGTGCGTCACAATCCTTCCCTTTATTTTTCCCTTTAAACCCTTACCTAGCCCTTTGGCTGCACTACATCCTACGGATAGTCTTGAGCTATCTTATGGGAACGGGCAACGAAAAGGCAGAGAGGCTTCACTTACCTTGATGGCCCAAACGATCGTATCCTATAATTCCTATAACCTCTTTCCTCTCCTATTCCTTTGGTAACCAATTAATTTAAAAATGAAAATGTAAAAAGTAGTTGTGAAGTATTCTATCTAGAAATGCACTTTTTTTGCTTTCTGTAGCAATATTTCACAGAACTGCTTTTAAAGGGACATGAAACCCATTTTTTTGTTTTGTGAATCAGACTGAGCATACAATTTTAAACAACTTCCCAATTTACTTCTATTATCTAATTTGCATTGTTCTTTTGGTATCCTTTATTGAAAGCATCAAAAAACACAACAAATAGGAGTGCCCTGTATACTTCAATAATACAATTAAAACAAATAAAGGTATTCAAACTATTATGGAAAAAGGATATGGTTTCTGTGAAAATAATCCAATTATTCAGAACGTCAATTGGGGTTGCAGCCGCTTCACACAACACAGCACTGGAGGCTGGATTCAGCTAAATATAGAAACACAGAAAAGAAAGAGGCGCAAACCCCTCTAAGTGTAGTATAACAAACACAGCATCTATGTATTTAGACACGATTGCACACTCACACTAAAAACCCTCAAACATATGAGGTATGTGCAGACACGAAAAAAGTGGTGATCAATCTGTGGGATACTCAGGTGGATCAGTTGTGAATAAGAATCCGGAACTCCTTCAGTCACAAGCGAAAGTCTCTTATAATGTGCACATAAGACATAAGGGTCACTGGTCTCCAATAGTGATTAATCACCAATCACAGTCAAATGTTATCAAAACAACATTAAAGTGCATAAAAACGCCAACCAATACTACACCGACTGGTAAAAAAGCCGGCTCCAATACAGCTGGTGTGTGCAGTGTGGCATAAGGACGGTGGGCGTTGCCTAACGCGTTTCGTAGGACGTCTTCCTACTTCATCAGAGGCTGCCCACACTACAGATGAACCGTCTTTTTATGCAGTGGATACAAGATGTACTGGATATTAATGGCTGTTGATACTTTTCGTCCAGCAACAGCTGCACAGCTCCCATTTACTTCCTGTGCAGCTGTTGCTGGACGAAAAGTATCAACAGCCAATAATATCTAGTACATCTTGTATCCACTGCATAAAAAGACGGTTCATCTGTAGTGTGGGCAGCATCTGAAGAAGTAGGAAGACGTCCTACGAAACGCGTTAGGCAACGCCCACCGTCCAATCGCCACGCCGCACACACCAGCTGTATCGGAGCCGGCTTTTTCATCAAACAGTCGGTGTAGTATTGGTTGGCGTTTTTTTGAATTCCATGTTTTTTTTTAGGTTGAGATTGGTACAGAGTCAACAGTAAAACATTGATGAATATACAACATTGTTTAAGTTCTTTCAACCATTGACTTATATTAGGAGTTTGGGGTGATTTCCACAAACGGGTAATTAATATTAATTATTAATATTTGGAGCAAACCCTTTTTGTATTGGCAATGTAATTGCGGCAAATTATTAAGTAAGATCATCTGGGAATCGAGAGTTATGTCTGTATTTAATATGTTACTTATTTTCCCTTCAATTTGATTCCAGTATGATTTAATGTATGGACAGTCCCACCATAAGTGAGTCAATGACCCATGACCTCCACACTTTCTCCTACATCTAGGTGAGACCACAGGGTAAATCTTATGGTGTCGAGCAGGGGTCAAATTCCACCTGGACAATAACTTATAATTGGTTTCTATGATGTGGAGGATCTTTTAATGGATTTAAAACATCTTTCCCATACAGAATCATCTAGTTGTAAGTTTAGTTCGCGTTCCCGTTGTGTTCGAAAAGAAGAGGGATTTTGGGAGGCTGAAAGCATCAACAAGTTATAAGTGAAGGATATGAGATGTCTAGGAGTGTTAGGAAGAAGACAAAATGTTTCAAAAGGAGTCAGAGGCCTACAAAACTGAGTCTTGTCCGGGTGAATGCTGAGGAAGTGTCTGATTTGAAAATATGAAAACCAGGTGTGTAGTGGGGGGCCTATATCTTCTTTTATCTCTTGGAAAGTTTTAATGTGGCCTGCTCTCATTAGGGAATAGATGGGAATACGCGTAGGTGTCTTTGCAGCGTTAGCTAATTTACCCGAGGTCAGATCAGGGAAAACACTGTTGTGTAATATAGGTGTAAGAGGAGAATTTGGAGTGGATATCTTATTCTTTAAGGAGATAGCTTTATCCCAAATACGTAATGTCTCCTCAATAAGGGAATTGGGTGCAATAGGTTTTTGTCTAAGTGTTGGTTGGCGTTTTTATGCACTTTAATTTTGTTTTGATAACATTTGACTGTGATTGGTGATTAATCACTATTGGAGACCAGTGACCCTTATGTCTTATGTGAACATTATAAGAGACTTTCGCTTGTGACTGAAGGAGGTCCGGATTATTATTCACAACTGATCCCACTGAGTATCCCACAGACTGATCACCACTTTTTTCGTGTCTGCACATACCTCATATGTTTGAGGGTTTTTAGTGTGAGTGTGCAATTGTGTCTAAATAAATATATGCTGTGTTTGTTATACTACACTTAGAGGGGTTTGCGCCTCTTTCTTTTCTGTGTTTCTATATTTATTAAAAGCATACCTAGGTAGGCTCAGGAGCTGAGAGCTAGCTGCTGAATGGTGGCTGCACATATATGCCTCTTGTCATTGGCATACCAAAGTATTCTGCTGGCTCCCAGTAGTGTGTTGCTGCTCCTTCAATAAAGTATACAAAGAGAATGAAGCAACATTGATAACAGAAGTAAACTCCTCTCTTGTTACCTCCTCACACTCCCGCTTACAGGACTTCTCCAGACTGGCTCCCATCTTGTGGAACTCTCTGCCTCGCTCCACAAGACTCTCCCTTAGTTTTGAAAACTTCAAGCACTCCCTAAAGGCTCTACTGTTCAGGGATGCATACAACCTACACTAACCTTTCTATAAACCGTTTCCTCTCCTCCATTGCTATCCCCTGAACCCCCTTAGCATGTAAGCCTAAGAGCCATGCTGTTTGTAGATCACCTTCTTTAGAGCTGACTACAACAGTGCCACTCTGGGCAGGGCCCTCTTCCCGTCTGATCCCTATAAATGTTTCCTTGTATTCCGCCTATGTTTATAGCGCTGCAGAATCTGTTGGCGCTCTACAAATAACCAATAATAATAATAATAAACCGAATTAATAAATGACCAATCACATGAAGTTCTCTAGCAATGTTACTAGTGTATAAGCTTCACTTCACTTTCATCTGTCTGTAAGGGAAGTCCTGTTAGCACTAAATAAAAGATCAAGCCATTGTCTGGATATTTTGGTCTGGTCTTGTTATTTCTCCACCTGGTACCAATCTGTTTGGGCTAAATTTCCACATTACAGGTTAGTCATTTTCATAAAGTTATTGTAAAGTAAATTGTTTTGCTGCTGTTATCTGCTAAATGCAATTAGATATAACTATGTAGCAGGGTTAGCTTTGATGAGTCAACATGGTCCGTTTCAAGTTCTTAGAATTACAAAAGGTGGCAAAATAAATAATGAAAATATACTGAAAAGTTTTTTTCCACTACATATAGCTAAACATTTTATATACAAATCACACAGTATTTAGTGTTTCTTTAACATCCTGGCTCTGCGAATCTGCTATCAGTTGCCCCTATACACTACATGGAGACCCTGCTCCCCCCACATCAGCCACCCTCTCTCTACAGAGGCCCACATGTGGTACATAGTTACAGCCTGTGCACAGGTAATTAACTGTTAAATAAGTAGTAAAGGTTTAAAATAAAAAAATATATATAATTGCAGCACCGTACCCACTCACATTTGTACTCATCCCAGATGAGTGGACTTGTGCATTTTTTAAGCTCTGTATATCCAGATACTTGTACCCGGCTATATATCAGCCTATCAAAGCATAGCTTAAAGTTCTTTGTTATGTTTCTGTGTATTCTTTAAACATTTTCACCCTGCAGGTCTTGCAGTTTATTTTGCAAACTGAAAGGTGGAGTAATTGTGTCAATATACACAAACAAACTTATAACCCTAATTGAAAAACACATCCATAAAAATATAGGGGATTGTAAAATACTATATGCTGAAAACAAGGTAATCTGATTTGTATTGCTTGCAGTATTTCATTTTAACAGTGTGTCCCCTCCTTTCTGCTAACTTCTCCCTCCCCAGCAAAGTTTGTCTTTAGAGCATCCGTTATTGCTTACTATGGGAGTCATCTCGCAAATCTGATAAAGCTCCTGTAGCCCTTCCTGTTGAACATTTGCACCTGTATACATTCTGCAGGAGAAGTTGCCTAGGCAACTATTAGACTGGTTGGTCATGTGATCAAGTGAAACTGAAAGAAGAGTGTAAGACACAGGAGGAAGCAGACATGTCAGAGCAGTGAAGGTGTGTGTGAGGCCTGGCTGTGTGAGAGCTGCAGACTTCATCTTGTAAAGTAACAGCATCCCTCTGCTGATTTAGTGTATGCTGCCAGCTGCAGTCTGTCCCTGTTAGAGAGCTGTGGAGAAGAATGCAGACAAAGTAAATGACTGGCAGACCTTGGAGTTTTCTTTCAGCCTGTGCAGAATCCTGTCAGTGGTAAGAAGTATCCTCTCTCCTTGTCATACTGACAGGGCATTCTGTCCATCACATAAACTTATAAACAGCTCTTCCTGTGGATTGCAGTTTCCTATGAGCTGCAACTGTTTAAATGCATGTGGATTACCTTAAAGGGCCCCAACATTTATGTGCACCAACTGGTACCCATCAGCCATTAGGGTGAAGCCTGAGGGTGGGTTCGCAGGTGGTTTGGGAGGGTGCTGGGCCTGGTTAGAGAGAGTCGGTGTGTTAGTTAGCCACTGTATTTCTTGCCTTATTTTTATTTACCATAATCCTTTAATACATGTTCATACTGTTTTACTGTTATTACTGTGTGTGTTGTAGTTATTTATTATGTTCCTGTCTGGGAAACCCATTCTTGCCCTGGATGCCCAGTCAGGTGGAGGCACTGCCACAGTCATGTACCCCAACTCCCAGGTAGCGGAGACTCAGGATCAGCCTGCAGAGCACATGGAGGTAGCTGGGGTAAAGACCCACAGGGGTAATTGTGGGCCTAGGCCAAACCCCGTTACATTTGGTGGTACTGCTGAGATAAATTGGGGTACACCCAGTAAGGATCCGTTAATTCCCCGGCCCACACTCCCATTTGTAACAGATTGGGCCCAGCAACAGAAGGTACCATTGCATCATGCAGTGATGATATGCCAGGTACCTCCCTATAGTGAGATAAAACATGTCACCAAGTGCGTAGAGATTATACTGGGAATAGAGATGGTTACCATCAGAGACATCCTGCATGATTCATACGGTCAAACTTACATGTTAGTATATTCCCATGCAGATTTGAGAGGCCGTCATAGGCCTACATGTCTATACCTTCTTGAAACAGCTCCTGAAGGATGTCGCTTAGTGTACGCTCTCCCTGATAAGGAGGAAGGGGTTACACTGCAGCAACCCTCCACTATAGGCCAAAGAGACTTTAATGTATCAAGTTATTCCCAGATTCTGTCCCCTTTGTCAGAGAAACCCCCCAGGAGATTACCGGTTACCCCTGTAGAGACTGGGGCCATCCCCAAACGAAATGTCTACTTTTCCAGTGTGCAAGGGACAACTGCCCCTAAGACCCCAGATCTAGTGGTTCCCTCATCTCCAACATCCCCAAAACCAGGCGATTCCCTATTGAGAACCACAAGTTCAGGAGAGAGTAACATATCTGAAATACTGCAAAAACTCTCAGAAGCCATAGTAACAGCTACCCATACCCACAGTTACCGTAAGCTGAAAGTGTTTTCTGGGAATCAACCTGTTCCTGCCGGGGAGGAGCCCTTTAAGGCCTGGAAGGATAATGCTGTACAATTTTTGGAAGAATGGTCTTGTACGGATAACATAAAAAAACAACGGATAATGGAGAGTCTTCGTTTCCCAGCTACAAATATGATAAGGCTGTTTAGGGGAGTGAATGAACAAGCTACCGCACAAGATTACCTGAAAGTTTTGCAGGATGCGTATGGAAAATCTGAGGACTCTGATGATCTATTAATCAAGTTCCTAGCCACTAAACAGAAGGAACATGAGAAAGCTTCAGACTATATCAATCGATTACAATTGTCACTGGGAAAACTGTTTCATAATGGAGCAGTCACTGCATCTGAGTTGGATGCTCGACTATCCAAACAAATTCAGAAGGGAGGCCTTAGCAATGATCCAGTCATGATCATGTTAAGAGTTAAGTTGGATGATCAAGTCTTGTCCTATTCCACACTGATCCGAAAAGCAAAAATACTGGAGAACCAAATGTCCCCATCTCCTCCACAAAAAGGAAATTCTTCTAAAGCTGCAGATAAAGAGGATATGGAACTGTTCGTCCTTAAAAAAAAGGTAGCTGAATTAGAATTATTGTCTAAGTCATCGCCAAGAAGAACAGATTATTCTCCTACCAGGAGGCAGCCCCGCAGGGAGACCACAGGAAGGTTATTCTCAGAGGAACAGTCCCCCCGAGGGAACTGTTTTAAGTGTGGAAAATCAGGGCATTTCAAGCGGGAGTGTCCCACTAATTCATCAGATACAGAAGTGGATGTGCTAGCTATTGAGCTGGAGGAGGCTCAAGCTACCAGTCCTTTCAGGAAAAGAGGAAAAAGAACCACACCCATATTATCTGTGGGGGCCAAGATCGGGCCCAAATCTCTGATACAGTTACAAATAGAAGATATTCATGCCTCGGCCTTGTTAGATACTGGATCCCAGGTCACCATCATTAATAGAGACTTCTATGACCATCATCTAAAACATATTCCCCTGGAGCCAGCAGGAGAGTTGCAGTTGTGGGGAGTGGGATCTCAGGCCCAGCCTGTAGAGGGATGTATAAGAGTGACAATAACAATCCCACAGTTAAACACAGGAATGATCTGCCCTATGGAATTGGAAGCTCTTGTATGCTCCATGAAGAAAACAATGTGCGCCCCAATAATTTTGGGTACCAACGCAAGAATGGTGCAGGACATGTTCAGGGCCTACCTAACTGAAGTGGGAGATGTATCTCTAACCAGACTGATGGAAGTCAGCCCTGTTCTAGGGAAAGAATGCCATCGACTAGCCCTACAAGCTAGACCAGGATCATGCCACTACTCGGGGAAAGAACCTTTATTTGTAAGGCCTGGAGAGACTAAGACTCTACGAGCCATAGCATCTATGCACCATGAAATATCAGGAGGAACCAGGCAATACCTCATTGAGTCCTTGCCTGAGGAGGATGCAAAAAAAGGGTGGACTCTCATACCTGAGGTGAAAGACTGGCGGAATCACTGGTGTAAAGATTTTCCCATAATGATAAGAAACTTAACACCCACAGAGATCAGAATTGATCGTCACCAGAAGATTGGTGTGATTCACTTGTTGGACCAAGTCTCTTCAGTAATGTCTGTAAAGGCAGAACAGGGAGGTGATCATGAAGGACCTATAGTTTTTGAACTGGAAGATTCTCCTCTACCACCAAAGTGGAGAGATAGCCTCCGATCCAAATTAGCTACTCGAGAGAAAGTTTTCTCCAGGAAAGAAATGGATGTGGGATGTGCAAAGAGTGCCACACATGCTATCAGACTTTCTGACCCAGCTCCTTTCAGAGAAAGATCAAGGAGAATACCCCCTCGAGATGTGGAAGATGTCCGGGATATACTCAAACAGATGGAAGAATCTGGCATTATTAAAGAGTCCAGAAGTCCATATGCCTCACCCATAGTGGTAGTTAGGAAAAAGAATGGCACAGTCCGGCTTTGCATAGACTATCGGACTTTAAACAAAAGGACTGTGCCAGATCAATATACTCTGCCACGGATAGAAGATCTGCTAGATGCCCTTTCTGGAAGCCAGTGGTTCAGCGTCCTGGACTTGAGGTCTGGGTATTATCAGGTACCCATGAAGAAGGAGGATCAGGAAAAGACAGCTTTCATCTGTCCCTTGGGATTCTACGAGTTTACCAGGATGCCCCAAGGGGTCACTGGAGCTCCCGCCACCTTTCAAAGGCTGATGGAGAAGACTGTGGGGGATATGAATCCCAAAGAGTGCCTAGTCTATCTTGATGACCTCATAGTGTTTGGAAGGACACCAGAAGAGCACGAACAGCGATTGCTGAAGGTGTTGGATCGACTCCAAGCAGAGGGTCTGAAATTATCAATAGACAAATGTCGATTTGCCCAGAACTCTGTTACATATGTAGGTCACATTGTTTCCGCACAAGGTGTGACAACTGACCCGACCAAAATTGAAGCGGTGATGAACTGGCCCAGGCCAGATAACATCAGTGAGCTGCGCTCATTTCTTGGATTCTGCGGTTACTACCGGAGGTTTGTGAAAGACTATTCAAAGATTGCTCGAGAGCTACACAACCTGTTAAAGACTACCTCAGCTATAGAGGGTGTTAAGGCGCCAAGTCCTAAAGACTCCTTCGGAAAGAAATGGACCTCAGGATGCGAAGAAGCCTTCTTAATCTTGAAGAAAAGACTCACAGAAGCTCCTGTATTGGCATATTCAGATCCCGAGAAACCATATGTGCTCCATGTTGATGCCAGTATGGAAGGCCTAGGGGCCGTATTGCATCAGAGCTACCCAGAAGGGTTAAGACCAGTGGCCTACATAAGTAGAAGTCTAACTGGTGCAGAGAAAAACTATCCGGTCCATAAGCTAGAATTCTTGGCGCTCAAGTGGGCAATTGTGGACAAGTTACATGACTATTTATATGGAGCAACATTCGAGGTAAGGACGGATAACAATCCGCTTACTTATATTCAAACAACAGCAAAGCTGGATGCCACAGGGCATAGGTGGCTGGCAGCATTGTCAAACTATAGTTTCAGCCTTAAATACAAGCCAGGCCCTAAGAATGTCAGTGCGGATGCTCTGTCCCGCAGACCTGGACTTCCTCCTCATGAAGAAAAGGAGGAATGGGAAGAAATCCCTGTGCCTGGGGTAGGAGCCCTGTGCCAAACATATGTAGTGGCTGAGAGGCAGGATGAGTTCTCTGAACTCAGAGGAATAGACTCCATATGTCACTCCCCAGAAGCCGTACCAGAGGTATTCTGTGCTCCAGCAATGCTCCAACAGTGGTCTCACATAACCAATGAAGACAAGAAGAAAGCCCAGTCACAGGACTGGTATATAGGTACAGTCCTCAAGGCAATGAGAGCCAAGAACCCTAAATTACTGAGCTCCCTTCCCATTGGACAAAGAGATTTGTACCGGAGAGAATGGAGTAAACTACATCTAGAAGATGGAATCCTTTATAGAGTTATAAAATACCATGACCACCCTGGTCGAAAGCAGCTAGTGTTACCTCATAGATATCGGGGAATGGTCCTGAGAGCTCTCCATGATCAACATGGGCATCTTGGGGTAGACAAGACCTATGGCCTGGTACAAGACCGGTTCTATTGGCCTCGCATGAGAGAACATGTTGAACATTATGTGAAGACCTGCAGAAGATGTATTCAGAGAAAGACTCTGCCTGTGAGAGCTGCCCCTATGGGCCACCTGAGAAGTACAGGACCCCTGGATCTTGTGTGCATGGACTATCTATGTATTGAGAATGATACTACCGGAATTGGGAATGTTCTGGTAGTAACAGACCATTTCACCAGATACGCTCAGGCTTTTCCCACTAAAGACCAGAAGGCTGTGACCGTAGCCAAGGTCCTCTGGCAGAAATATTTTATGCACTACGGTCTGCCCAATCGAATACATTCTGATCAAGGTAGAGACTTTGAGAGTAAGCTGATCAAAGAACTGCTGGATATGTTGCAGGTTCACAAGTCCAGAACAACACCCTACCACCCTGAGGGTGATGCCCAGCCTGAGCGTTTTAATAGGACACTCCTAGACATGCTCGGGACTCTGAAACAAGTAGAGAAGCGGTCCTGGAGTAAGCATGTAGAAGCCATGGTCCACGCATATAATTGCACAAGGCATGAGTCTACAGGATTCTCACCCTATTTCCTAATGTTTGGAAGGGAAGCCAGACTACCGATAGATGTCCGGTTGGGGGTGTCCCCAGATGGTACAAAGTCAGACTCTCACTTCCAGTATGTGAGGACCCTCAGACAAAACCTTCACAGTGCCTACGAGTTGGCCACTCAAGCTGCGGCAAAAATGGAGGAACGCAACAAAAGAAGATACGATACCAAAGTGAAGCATCAGGAAGTCCAAGCGGGAGATAAGGTTCTCCTCCGGAATCTAGGGCTACCTGGGAAACACAAATTAGCAGACAGATGGAAGGATACCCTATTTGAAGTTGTGTCTAAGCTAAAGGGGCTGCCAGTGTATAATATAAAAGGCCCAGAAGGCCGGATCAAAGCTTGGCATAGGAACCATCTACTACCAATAGCCTATATCGATGAAGAGGAAGGGAGTAGTAGTGAATGGGAGAAAAGCACAACGGAGAGTCCTGAAAATGAGGCAGTAGAGACCCCAGAAGCTCTTAGTGCTGATGATCAATGGTGGTCTCCTCCTGCTGAGGAAACACAGCACTTTCCTTCCTCTCCTCCCTTAGCCTCCTCTACATTGAATCCCAACAGCCCCAACTTTGTGCCTGGGACCCCAAAAGGAGACTCTTGTATCATGGGAAAGCCAGGGTCTCAAGCATCTGGTGACCTCCCCACCCAAGTGGCCAGAGCTGAAGATTCCCAGGAACATTCTGGACTTCCTCAGAGAGAACAGAGACTGGGTACTAGAATACGACAGCCTCCCAGGGTTCTTACTTACGATCAAGTCGGAGAACCCAGTTATGTACATATGCCCCAGGTACAATCTAAAATGGTTGATTTACTGTATGCGGTTGCGGACATTATGAATGTTGGAACCTCTCTGTACTAGAATAAACTGTAAGATAGTTAACATTTGTTTATAGGACTGTTAGTGCATTTATTATTATTTATATGTTTTGTTTTTTCAATTTACCTCTTGGTGGAACCTTGCCAGTGGAAGGCAAGGATTTTACAAGGGGGAGAATGTAGCCCTTCCTGTTGAACATTTGCACCTGTATACATTCTGCAGGAGAAGTTGCCTAGGCAACTATTAGACTGGTTGGTCATGTGATCAAGTGAAACTGAAAGAAGAGTGTAAGACACAGGAGGAAGCAGACATGTCAGAGCAGTGAAGGTGTGTGTGAGGCCTGGCTGTGTGAGAGCTGCAGACTTCATCTTGTAAAGTAACAGCATCCCTCTGCTGATTTAGTGTATGCTGCCAGCTGCAGTCTGTCCCTGTTAGAGAGCTGTGGAGAAGAATGCAGACAAAGTAAATGACTGGCAGACCTTGGAGTTTTCTTTCAGCCTGTGCAGAATCCTGTCAGTGGTAAGAAGTATCCTCTCTCCTTGTCATACTGACAGGGCATTCTGTCCATCACATAAACTTATAAACAGCTCTTCCTGTGGATTGCAGTTTCCTATGAGCTGCAACTGTTTAAATGCATGTGGATTACCTTAAAGGGCCCCAACATTTATGTGCACCAACTGGTACCCATCAGCCATTAGGGTGAAGCCTGAGGGTGGGTTCGCAGGTGGTTTGGGAGGGTGCTGGGCCTGGTTAGAGAGAGTCGGTGTGTTAGTTAGCCACTGTATTTCTTGCCTTATTTTTATTTACCATAATCCTTTAATACATGTTCATACTGTTTTACTGTTATTACTGTGTGTGTTGTAGTTATTTATTATGTTCCTGTCTGGGAAACCCATTCTTGCCCTGGATGCCCAGTCAGGTGGAGGCACTGCCACAGTCATGTACCCCAACTCCCAGGTAGCGGAGACTCAGGATCAGCCTGCAGAGCACATGGAGGTAGCTGGGGTAAAGACCCACAGGGGTAATTGTGGGCCTAGGCCAAACCCCGTTACACTCCCCTTTTTTTTTTTAGAGAGAATTCCCTGAGTGCAGCTCTTGCGAGTGTTGGCAAGGTTTTTCCCATCCCATCTGGAGAATTTTAGCTAATTAGGCCCTGAGTGAGAGCTCTAGATGAAGCTCCTAAACTGATTTCCCTCTGCATTGCTACATTCTGATAACTGACATTACCAATACAACGGATAACTTTAAAAGTGCCTTAGATAAATGTTTGGCTAACACCAGAATGTGTGCTTATGCTTAGTTTCTAAAATGGGTATAAAGGATCAATGTTCCACAAAGTTGTATAAACAATGTAAAACCAGAAATAGACTATTGCTATTGAATAATGTAAGAACATTATAAACTTTATAAGAAATACAGCTTTTTGTGTCACCTTCTATATTCCAGATCATTGAAAGACAATTATACTTAGCACATGTTATTGCTTCAGATGTTAGTACAACACATGCAACTTGTACATTACATTTACACTGATTTTTATATTACTTTATTCCATATAACACAGAGTTAGACTTTTTCTTTAATGAAATGAGATCAATTATATGCATTGTTAAAAGAACTAATATTTTTTTTTCTCTGCTGTTCACTGAACAATGAATTATTATTATTCCTATCTCCAAATGGTCCTGTTTTTATATTTGTTGCAGATTTCATCCAAAAAACAATCATGCCAAAACCAAACAAGAATGTAATTGTATTTGTCTACAGACTTGAATGTGTGTGTGTGTGTGTGGGGGGGGGGGGGTCTCTCTTTTTTCAGCCTAAGCCTGAGATGGTAGTTTAAATGTTAAATCTATCTGGATATTAACATTAAATAACAGTGAACTGGAGGGAATGTTAAGCCTGATTTATGGCAGTTTGGCAGTTGGGTCTATTCTCCACAAATAAGGCTTGATACTGGTTCCTGAGAGGACTGATGGTTTTATTCTGTTTCTGTTTCTAAGGGGCAACGTGCTTGTAAAATGTTCTGTTTATCACTATACCCACTGCAAGCACTGAAGATGAAATAATCCAATTAGTAATGCAGCTTTGCTTGTTACAAAATGACAGAGCACTAGATCTGACCTCTGATACCTCTATGACCTGAGGGGCAACCTGCAGCATTACTGATTCATACAGTACAGGACCGACTAAATAATAAGATCCTATGTGAGTCAGGCACTGAGATGGGACCAGAGAGAGGGATGGTAAGGAGAGAGGAGGGGCAGCACAGATCTGCAATGAATGAATGACCTCTATATGAGGGGTAGACGGAAAAGCTGAGGAAACGCGGCACCACAGTCGGGGAACATTCAGTACAGCGGGCTCCTGCTGGGAAGTGTCATCCTGCTGAGTACGTCTCTACGGATCTGCCGGGAGGGTACACACAGCACTGTGGTAAGTTCCCCCCATCGCTCCCACTGCAGGTGCCTATTTATTCTGCAGGATGTGGCATTGCACCAGGCAGGGAAGCTGGTTGCAGGAACTCTGCTGTCAAATACGCTGCAAAGTCACAGAGAGGAAAATCTTACACATTTGTAATAGGCAAAACGGTGTGACTGATAGTGAGACACTGTTGGGATCAAGGGCATCACAATAGCAGGTGCATAGCATTACTTACCGAGGGGAGCAGAGAGTTTATTAACAGAACTTTGTATTCTAATTCCAGCCTTTATTATTAGACCATTGCCTCACGATTGTGGGGTATTTAATATAACAGTAATTTAAACCATAACTCATTAATGATGTATAATGTGTAGATAAAACATACAATGGGCAGCGGCTGGAATGCAAGTTCCGTATAACCCGATCAGACAGCCCGTCCTGCTCACATGAGCTGTACCTGGTGTAAATGATACTGTTTGTTTGTTATCTGGGGGACAGCTTCATTTAAAACTAACAGAAGTACAATTTATCGAGTTAAATAGCTGCTATTGTTTAATTACACAAACAATATATAGACACTAAACCTTATAATGGGAGCTGTCAAATATGTTGGCACTGTTAACAAACTCCTTTTTATTTCTGTGAACCATGTGTAGGATTTTCACCACATTTAATCAATCGTATGACACTTAGAGGGCTTTATTACTCCACAGTGGTAAGACCCTTATTTTATCTCACAGCCACAGGTGCACCGATTTAATTTTGACATGGAAAAAACAAGTTGCAGTTGCCTTCTGTTTTATCATCCTAAAGCTGATGAATAATGTTGGTTGTCATTTTTATATCAACCACTGTGATATCTAGATGTAAACATGACACCTTATTTAAAAGGGGATATAATCATATTTATAATGAGGCATCACATGGCTATGTGGCTTTAAAGGGACACTACTATAACATTTGTTTCCCCTAAATGAGTGTTAAATGTATGGGGGTGGGGGAGGGTCCCTTCATGTTTTTATTTATTTATTTAAAAATACAAATAAAGAAGATCATTTTATGTTATCTCTGTTTAAACACACAATAGTTATTAAAATGCTAATTATGGATGGAGGTTCATTGAACACAACCAGCTTTTTCACATAAAAATGTTTTTATCTCTCATACCCCCAACTGGGCTTTTAGTTAGTGCTATAGTATCATGTTTACATAACTTTTCTACATAGAATACATCTGTATTTATGTTTTCAGTATTGGTGGTTGTTCAACGGCTATTTCAAACAACAAAACAACTGTAAACAACGTTTGCCAACAAATACACTCCAGCAAGTAAAACAGACTATTGGAAATACATTAAAGGGGAGAACATTTTGAAGCAGAAGGTCCCTTTAACGGTGGTTGAAAGAGAGGCATCATTTCAGAGCCCTTCTTTAAAAAATAAACTGCTTGTTAAGTAACTGCAGTTTTCACAAGGACCACATCACACACAGAGGGTCAAAGGGTCACTAATGAGAAAGAAGAGGTAATGTACTTCCAGACAAGGGGTCATATGCTCCTATAGATTAAATCAGGATTAGTTATGTTTACTGTTTGTAACCAGAAATCAAACTGCAGATTTGTAAAAGACACATTGTCCCCAAAGATCACATTCAACTGTCCAACAGATCCAAATGTTCCCTATCAAAGAACTACTCATTTTGATCTTCCAAGGTTGCCACTCGCACAGTATCTTATGGCTGAGTAACTAATAAAGATTGTGTGTATTATATTAAAGTAATGCACTGCTATGGCTGAATCTTTTCCTATGTTTGAGGGAATCATTTTGGAAAGTGATTTAGTGATTTCTAGATGATGTTACCCACTTTTTGCCCTCAGATCTAACCATGTTAGATATCCATTTTTATGCTATTTTGTCAGTCCAAACAATGTTTAATTCTTATTGTAAACCACACAAAACAGGACAAAAGATAATGTAAATGTGGATTCGCAAAACTAAAGTAGTGGATTATAAACAATGCATCTCTTCTGATCTGTTGAGATTTCAGCAAAAACATACAAAAGCGAGACAAAGAAGAGTCCGATTAGTATAATATAAAAATGAAGCACACACATGTGATGTCTTTATTGTTGTAGTAGATCAGAACAACTATAAGTCCATAAAGATGTATGCACTCACAGATACCATGATCTTCTACACTGAGCAGCCTAAACCAAGGAGGTGTCATAACCAGGGTGGATTTGATTTAAATCAAATTGATTTAAGTCATGATTTAAATCATAATTTAAATGTCGTAACTAGTCAGTAAAACCAATTTAATTCAATTTATATGATGGTTTTCATTTTTCGAATAACAACTTTTCAGATTATTTTACCAGTTATATCAGACCATTACAGAATTGGTTATATATCATTAGATATGCATAGATAGATCATTAAAATGAATTCAATTATTGGGAGGCGAACTATATCCAGTTTAATAGGTTAATTATTAATATTTGATCAACTTTTCAGCTGTACTTTATTGGAAGGAGAAAAATGATTACCTTAATAATAACAATTGAAATAGTTTTATTTAACTAAAGAAAAAGAACCATTACCTTAATAATAACAATTTAAATAGTTTTATTTACCTAATACAATAACATTATATTTAATTTTTAATGCTTGCCCCTCCCTTCTCACACTAAGGTCCTTGTGCAGATCTATTCCACTCCAAACAATATTTTATTCAGTGAGCTTCTTTAGACTTAGTATGGGTTGATTCTGTGAATATAGATTTACAGGGGAGCAATGGAATTAAAGGGACATTAATGTCAAAGTTAAACTTTCATGATTCAGAATAAAACATTAAAGTTTTGACAAATTTTCAATTTACTTCTCATATCTAATTTGCTTCGTTTTCTTGGTACCCATTGTTGAAAAGCCTGCATAGGTAGGTTTAGAAGCAATGCACTACTGTGAGCTAGCTGCTTATCACAGTCTCACCCAATGTGTTCCGCTAGGCCCCAGTAAAGCATTGTGCTTCTTCAACAAAGGATACTAAGAGAATGAATTACATTTCATAATAGAAGTAAATCTGAAATCTGAAAATTGCATACTCTAGCTGAATGCTTATTTTATAAAAATGTTGCTGTAAAGAAGAGGCTTGTTATATCTGAGAACTACAAAACTAATAATATGTGCAATATCTTCAAGATAGAAAAATTGCCTAAAATAATCTGACAGAAACCTCTGGGAAAGCATGACATTGTGAATAAATTAATGGAATTAATTTACCAAGAAATAAACATTACAGTCATGAATATACAGTATCTTGCTATCTAATTGAAAACTAATCTATACTTCAGGATGAATACCCTTCAGATTAAAGGGAATCTTACATAGAAACTATCTTTAGGTAGCTTTTTCCTCAAAAAAACATCCTATTTAAATAAAACAAATCTGATTTAAATAAAAAAATAAAAAATGTTTTTAAATCAATGATTTTTATCCACCCTGGTCACAAATCTACCAACATCAGTATATTCAAGTATAAAAACATATCGTGTTAGTGTATCCTCAAGGAGCAGACCTAACATTGGTGTAGCAGGTGTAGTGGCACCAGGGGTTTATTAAAAAAATTAGTTTATCCTGGAGTATGATAAAGATGTATTTTACTAATCTAACATCATAATAAAAAACAAATTAAAACCTTAAAACATTAAATACATGTGCACATCAAACTCATCCCATATACATTTAAAATCTTGTAGTATTTGGAATAGATACAAACAAAATAAATACAAACGAAATAGCACAGAATGCTTGAGTAATGGAAGTCAAGGTGCAAACTGTAGAAAGAGCAGCCCTGGGTGTGGGTCAAAGGTGAGCCTTCTAGATCCTAATGCAGGGAGAAAAAAATCTCCTGTATGCGGTATCACAGCAAACAGATATATTCACACATCTGTACTTACATCTCAGTGCAAGAAATCCGGTGTAGATGTGGTCAGGGTGTAACAGATACTTCTTTTGCAGCCGTGACTTCTCCTGTGCGTGGAACCAGAATTGTACAGCAACCAATCCTCTTCCTCAAAAAAATGCAATAATGAAAATTTAAAGCATTTTTCATACACAATTATAGAGTTCGGTCTAATTGGAGAGGCGGCAGTGTTAATAAAGAACTATTGAAGTTAGAGGCAAAATGGATTTTTTACCTAATTACATTATCCCCTAAGGGTCTTAATTTAGACTTTGATCTGGGCTGTTTTTTAGATTGTTAGATTCCAGTTTGCACCTTGACTTCCATTACTCAAGCATTCTGTGCTATTTCGTTTGTATTTATTTTGTTTGTATCTATTCCAAATACTACACGATTTTAAATGTATATGGGATGAGTTTGATGTGCACATGTATTTAATGTTTTAAGGTTTTAATTGTTTTTTATTGTGATGTTGGATTAGTAAAATACATTTTTATCATACTCCAGGATAATGTTTTAATATACTAGATATTGTAGAAGACTACACCTAGTAATTGCATACATGCCACACTATAAAAGATCCCCTAACCGGATCTTAGATGAAAGATACTGGAAGCTTAAAGGGACAGTCTAGTCAAAATTAAACTTTCATGATTCAGATAGGGCATGTAATTTTAAACATCTTTCCAATTTACTTCTATTATCTAATTTGCTCAGTTCTTTAGATATCCTTTGTTGAAGAAATAGCAATGCACATGTGTGAGCCAATCACACAAGGCCTCTATGTGCAGCAACCAATCAGCAGCTTCTGAGCATATCTAGATATGCTTTTCAGCAAGTGATATCAAGAGAATGAAGCAAATTAGATATTAGAAGTAAATTAGAAAGTTGTTTAAAATGACATGCTCTTTCTAAATCACAAAAGAAAAAATTTGGGTTTCATGTCCCTTTAAGCTATAGGAGCCCCAAACTGGCGAGTGTATGTGAACAGGAAATAATCAATAAACAGTTAGCCAAAATGGCTAAAAATAATGCACTAACATACCTGACAAGTGTATACACTGTGTATGCAATGTAAAAAATGTCAGATCCTATTTAAGGCATATTCAACATATTTATTAAAACCAAAACATATAAATTAAAATTCTGAAAGTTATCAAAAGCGTATAGGAGGCCAAAATCAGAATCTGCTGGATGTTATACTAAATATATATTGTGATAAATAATGACTTAAAGGTACAAGACTGGGAGTCCACAAAAAGAAAAATACATATATTAATTGATATAAGATATGAAAGTGTCTTAAAAAATAAATCCTAAAAAATGTATATAGGCACCTAGGTGATTATTAACGTGTTCACATGAAAAAACAAAAAATAATAATAGTGTTCCTGGTAGTATAATCCTAGTGTCCTGAAGTGAAGAAAGTCCCCTTAGACCTTAAAGGGACATTAAACCCAAATTTTTTATTTCATGATTAAGATAGAGAATACCATTTTAAACAATTTTCTAATTTACTTCTATTATCTAATTTGCTTCATTCTCTTCATATTCTTTCCTGAAAAGCATATCTAGATAGGCTCAGTAGCTTCTGATTGGTGGCTGCACATAGATGCCTCATGTGATTGGCTCACCCATGTGTATTGCTATTTCTTTAACAAAATATATCTATAGAATGAAGCAAATTAGATAATAGAAGTAAATTGGAATGTTGTTTAAAATTGTATTTTCTATCTGAATCATTAAATACATTTTTTGGGTTTAATGTCCCTTTAATCATGGAAATCCCACTATAGTCCTGATTAAGTATAATCGGAGTATGAACAAAAAGGATTGATGATGGTGATCAACGAAAGTAACCTAAAAGAACGAGGAAAAAAAAATACATGTGCAAAAACGGCGTCTAAAAGGGGAGTATATTGAAATAACACTCAACAAATGATAGACGATCCTGGGAGAAATACCAGCCTCACAAATCCTGGTACAAATAGATCAATGTGTTTCGGCCCTTAAAGAGGGCCTTTTTCAAGACAAAGGCCCTCTTTAAGGGCCGAACGCCATTTTTGCACGTTTTTTTCCTCTTTCTTTTAGGTCACTTTCGTTGATCACCATCATCAATCCTTTTTGTTCATACTCCGATTATACATAATCAGGACTATTGTGGGATTTCCAGGATTAAGGTCTAAGGGAACCTTCTTCACTTCTGGACACTAGGATTATACTACCAGGAACACTATTATTATTTTTTGTTTTTTCATGTGTACACGTTAATAATCACCTAAGTGCCTATATATATTTTTTAGGATTTCTTAAGACACTTTCATATCTTATATCAATTAATATATACAATTGGGGATTGGTAAGAGAACCAACAAAGATATAGGGTTAAATAGCACTCATCCCTAAATTATTGTAATTTAAAAAATTGAATTTTTAATAAAGTACATAGTTAAAACAAGGATATACCTTGATAGAGTACCCACATTAAAACTGTGCACCTAGCCCCCCTGTTTCCTGGCCGATAGCAGCTCCCTCGGCTTCAGGTGTCAGGGACTAGGGACAGTGTTTAAAACCAACAAATTGTGCACAAAAATGTGCTTACTGCAAGCACAAACGCGTTTCGGCTGTGTTATTCAGCCTTTCTCAATGTGATCGTTCAAGCCGAGGCCCGGGTGCCGCCCTCTTAAGTAGTGCATGTATGAGAATTCTTAGCCAATCCCTATCCTGTGTAGCAAACCGCCCAGTTAATAGCCAATGAGAAGCGGTATGAGGTGGGCGTAATGACCGGTTACGGTCTGATTGGATCTGACTAATGCTTCAAACACCAATCATGAGCCAACAATGTTAAGGAAGAGCTCATCGGAGTATTGTGACTTGATATCTTGTAATTCACAAATCGTTGAGCCACATAAACACAACAGGTCATCAGTAGCAATCGCCTATTAAACTGCATGCAAACCTCTAACAACAATGGCATCACATGCACACTTCCGGATAGTTCGTTGTAATCAGATGTCCATAGTTTTTATCACAAATTTATATTAGATTGGCGCACGTTCTATCCTGTGTATACTGTAGTTTCAGTGGTGAATGGTTACGCGGAATCCTTGTGATAAAACCCGCTTCACAAATCATGCATTAGCTAGTATATGTGATCCCAATGTTGAGGCTTGTTAGCATATTGTTATATGGTTCATGCAAACCTAATTCTATGTGTGTCTCTCTTATTTAGTGTTCATAGTATTGGTACGCTGTATGTTACATTCAAGCTCACTTTCATCCGTCATATATATCTCGCCTATAACAATTGGATGAGTGATATGAGATCCTGTATCCAAACACATTGTGCAATTTTTCTCATTAGTCACCAAATCATTATAGGATTTACGTATCCTCAAAGTATTTATATTAACTAGGTATATGGTAGCGCAAAGTGCTATCTGGGCAGTGTGTTCATTTATAAGCAGTTATGCCTTATCCATTTGATCCATAGTTTGTATTTCTTTTCAAAAGTATGGTGTAACACATTTTTCTGCTCAAGTGAACTCCAGGGTCATTATTCACAAACTGAGATTACACTGGGCACTATGTGAGTTCATTCAGTAAACCATATATACATCATCTTTACTGAATGAACCAATGGTACAATAATGTATAACACACCTCACCCTACACCATAGGATATCAACAAACGTTAAGTCTCAAACATTTGTAATATTAACTTGAATGAAATACTTTTTAAAGATATTAATGTGGAGAGGCAATTTGATAGCTACCACTCATAAGCATTCCAACTAGTGCATTTATATGGGTTAACAATCATTGTGATCACATAGGGTGCAAGACACGTAACTCACATAGTGCCCAGTGTAATCTCAGTTTGTGAATAATGACCCTGGAGTTCACTTGAGCAGAAAAATGTGTTACACCAAATTTTTGAAAAGAAATACAAACTATGGATCAAATGGATAAGGCATAACTGCTTATAAATGAACACACTGCCCAGATAGCACTTTGCGCTACCATATACCTAGTTAATATAAATACTTTGAGGATACGTAAATCCTATAATGATTTGGTGACTAATGAGAAAAATTGCACAATGTGTTTGGATACAGGATCTCATATCACTCATCCAATTGTTATAGGCGAGATATATATGACGGATGAAAGTGAGCTTGAATGTAACATACAGCGTACCAATACTATGAACACTAAATAAGAGAGACACACATAGAATTAGGTTTGCATGAACCATATAACAATATGCTAACAAGCCTCAACATTGGGATCACATATACTAGCTAATGCATGATTTGTGAAGCAGGTTTTATCACAAGGATTCCGCGTAACCATTCACCACTGAAACTACAGTATACACAGGATAGAACGTGCGCTAATCTAATATAAATTTGTGATAAAAACTATGGACATCTGATTACAATGAACTATCCGGAAGTGTGCATGTGATGCCATTGTTGTTAGAGGTTTGCATGCAGTTTAATAGGCGATTGCTACTGATGACCTGTTGTGTTTATGTTGCTCAACGATTTGTGAATTACAAGATATCAAGTCACAATACTCCGATGAGCTCTTCCTTAACATTGTTGGCTCATGATTGGTGTTTGAAGCATTAGTCAGATCCAATCAGACCGTAACCGGTCATTACGCCCACCTCATACCGCTTCTCATTGGCTATTAACTGGGCGGTTTGCTACACAGGATAGGGATTGGCTAAGAATTCTCATACATGCACTACTTAAGAGGGCGGCACCCGGGCCTCGGCTTGAACGATCACATTGAGAAAGGCTGAATAACACAGCCGAAACGCGTTTGTGCTTGCAGTAAGCACATTTTTGTGCACAATTTGTTGGTTTTAAACACTGTCCCTAGTCCCTGACACCTGAAGCCGAGGGAGCTGCTATTGGCCAGGAAACAGGGGGGCTAGGTGCACAGTTTTAATGTGGGTACTCTATCAAGGTATATCCTTGTTTTAACTATGTACTTTATTAAAAATTCAATTTTTTAAATTACAATAATTTAGGGATGAGTGCTATTTAACCCTATATCTTTGTTGGTTCTCTTACCAATCCCCAATTGTATGTATATATATTTAGGGCCAGC
Source organism: Bombina bombina (assembly GCF_027579735.1). Lineage (NCBI taxonomy): Eukaryota > Metazoa > Chordata > Amphibia > Anura > Bombinatoridae > Bombina > Bombina bombina. The sequence goes on from NC_069499.1 coordinate 1,384,094,830, forward strand.
ACCGGATTATATATCTATCTATCCCAAATTTAACTATTTCTAGTGCCAGTTTCTCCATTTTGTAAATTCTATCAATTAATATATGTATTTTTCTTTTTGTGGACTCCCAGTATTGTATATATCACAATATATATTTAGTATCACATCCAGCAGATTCTGATTTTGGCCTCCCATACGCTTTTGATAACTTTCAGAATTGTAATTTATATGATTTGGTTTTAATAAATATGTTGAATATGCTTTAAATAGCTCTAACATTTTACGTATACATTTTATACACAGTGTACACACTTGTCAGGTATATTAGTGCATTAGTTTTTAGCCATTTTGGCTAACTGTTTATTGATTATTTCCTGTTCGCATACACTAGCCAGTTTTGCGCTCCTATAACTTTAGCTTCCAGTAATTTTTTAATAAACCCCTTTTAAACTTATATTATATAGCATTTTTGTGCAACCAGAATTTATTTGTTTAATTTGGTTCCACTTTTTAGGTGAGGGAGATCCCTAATTATCCTGTTTGTTTATATAAGTTATTTCTGTGCGCTGGTCATTTTAATGATTTAATTGTTAGCAGTGGCACCAGGGCCCAATTGCTGGGGGGGGGGGGGCTATAGCAGTCTATACATAGACGTGTGCGGGGTGGGCAGAATGTGTACAATCCTAATGTAGGACAACCTGTTATTAATGCAGTTTGAACAGTCACCTTTCTGCTGTGCTTCATCAGAGTTCTTAAAACAACCGTGTTCTACCCTACATCTGCTAACAGATAACACACAGCATATCAGGGCAGAGGTGAGAGGTCATCTCTCTCCTCCAACTTCCTCTCAACAACCGAGCTGCCATCTCACCTCCTTGCCTCTTCCATCTTGTGTTTTTCAGCTTTTGTTCCCCCTCATATAAACTTGTTTCTGAAGGTAGACTTTGGTTGAGTCAGCTTGTTTCTGTTCACATAAAGTTAAAATAGTTTAGAAAAACCCTCATTGAAGCATTTTATTATTTTGTTGCTAATGTCCTGTTAGTCATCAAAAAGGGTTAAAAGTTATTTTGTTTTTTGTATCGAGAGGACATTTACTTAATTAGTAGAGTCAGTTTTTTCTTTTTTCTTCCCATGCTGGATATCTTCTTATTTTTTTAAATTATATTAATGTTCAAACATTAATACAAAATAGACCCTGACAGACTTTTTTTGTCTATTTATTTGATTGTTTTCCTGGGTGTTGTTTTTTGCGTGACCCAGACCATTATATGCATAAACCTCAGCTTTCTCTCTCTGCTCATCATTAGTTTATAGATACTGAACATAATACTCAACCTATTTACTAAGTGCAAGGTGCTCATATTAGAGTACAGATAATTCAAATTATTTTGCAGTACAATGTGCTCATTAAATGTGTTAAAATTCTCATAATTATTCATTATAATACAGTTCAGAGTGGTCATTTTCTGTGTATAGATTCTCCTCAGCATCATAAAGGCAGCATACTCATCAGTGTATAGAGCCTCACATAATTATTCTGTGCAGCATGTTTACTAGTAGTGTACAGATATTCCATCATTATACAGCACAGCATATTGAGTATACATATGCATCATATTTATAAAGAGCAGTGTATTCATCAGGTTATTGTATAAAAACCCACTTCATTATATAGCACAGTGCCCACTGCCAGTGTATAAATACTAGGTATCATAATAAAGTGCAGCATGCTCATTATCAGTGTGTGTGTATATATATATATATATATATATATATATATATATATATATATATATATATATAGACTCAAAATCATAAAATCATTATATAGAGAAGCATATATATTATTACTATTGCTTATTACTAAGTTACCCTCGGTGTAAGATTTTTTTGCACTGGGCCCTCTGTTGAATAGGTCCACCACTGGCATGTAGCATGGTATATGTATAAAGAAATATTAAAAATACTGTAGTTTCCATTAGACATTGATATATATATTCATGAAACTATAAATAAAAAGCATCATAAAAGCTTTTATATAAACCCCATGCAATTTGTGCACTGTTTGATGGAAACTATTTGGAATATTTGTAATTAATAAAACAATTAATACGCATATGTAAGATGATACACCAAGTTCTTTCTTTTACCGGTGAGTGTATGGCTTCACACCCTGATACATTCACGCTGAAAGATTTATGATACCACCTGAGTTCTGATTGATGAGCACTGAAAACCTACAAGCGTATACATGATTATGACATATTATTGCTTTAGACATAGGGGATCTTTTTTGTGCTTCCAGTTTTGCATTACGCACCTTGGACTCTAATTGTGTCCCTTTCGTGTTTTTTTATCCTTCTGCCATGTGTATTGATCTACAGACTATTTAATGAGTTTGCCATATGAGTAGTAATGCCTCATGCTTTCCTCCGAGCCTGCCAAATTTTGTTAAAAGACGCCTATCACCCTCCCTCTCTAGAAATACGTTAGCAGGATCACTAAGTACCTGCAAGTCTTTCATCTTCATATTTTCTTCCTTGTGATGAGCATTTTAAAGAAACACTGAGTCATGACATTGTAAGTCAATATGAAAATATAAAAATGATTGATAAAGGAAATCACAAACTCTGTTTATTCACCTGAAATATGTTTGTGTTTTATGATTGAATTGTTTTAGTACAATCAGGTGTCAGCCTTGAATTCAGCTTGTTTTATGACAGAGAACATAACAGAGTGGATATATCAACACGCTTGGTTTTATTTAATTGTTTATTTTATTTTTCCAACAAATTATTCCTAAATTAAACAATGAATAAAAGATAAACTGGAAGTGAAATGCCTGGAAGGTGCAGCTATGTGAGAAAGTGCTGAGTATACATATGAAACAAAGACTGCTTGTGGGGCAAGCTGATTTATTTATAGAGCACAGAAATATATTTTTAAAGGGTTAAAAGTAAAAGAGCTGTACTGATCCCTTTTTATGTACATAATAGTAGACTATGTCTGTTGATTCTTTACCTACAGATGGAACATAAGATTCATTTTTGAAGCCTTTCTCAGATTTTATTCCCTTTGCTATGTTCCCCTGTTTCTGATATCTGCTTGTGACCCTAGATCTCTTCTTTGGTGTTATTTTATCTTGTGTGGGTTCTGAAGAAGCTGCCATATTTATGTATGCATCGCTCACAAGTATTGAGTGTAATGTAGCATATAAAAAATGTAACACATTTTTAAATAAGCGTGCTATTGGTGCATGAAATAGCTGTCCATAAATAAATGATCAGAAAATCTCAGTCTCGTGAAACATTTCCTGAGACTGAATATTGATTTCTGGATATGCCGCATTTCCCTCCATACCAGGTGATATTAACTGTTTTGCTGATACTTTAAACCTGAGCAGCAAAATTAATTATTACATATTCATAATTAAAGGGATATTACAATCAGAACGAAGTTCCCACATATTGTTTAATAATATATAAGAAGGGAAAAAAACTTTGCTCTGGTTAATGATTATTTGTCTACATTTCCTCTAAATTACCTGTAAAAATTGTGTTTTACCACTGATCCAAAGAAGCTGGAAAGAATCCCGTATGATCCAGACCCTGACCACAAAAAATTCTACACTAAGATTGCTTGATCAGTGTAGGAGCTGATTTATATCCTGCCTTAATGTGGTCATAGTAAATGAGATATGTTAAAAGGGATGGAATCAGTTGTACAATATACCTTCTAGTAAAAGTTATTAGTGTATTTCAGGGGCATACGTACATATGCTGGGAGGGCCCGTGCACCTGTATACAAACACAACACCTTCTCAGAGAGTCAGCAGTGGCTTGTATATGAAGCAAATTAAGTCTTCACAATACACACCACCAGCAGCTCTCTGAGCTTGAACAATGCATGGGCCCATACAGCATATGTGCGTATACTGCTATAAAATTAATAACTTTTAATAGAAACATTTTTGCAAATGGAAATATATTGAAAAAAGTATTCTACCTAAAATTTCAATGCACCCATGCACATTTCAATTTTAACCTTTCTAACCCTTTAAATGGACATGAAACCCAATATTTTTCTTTCATGATTCAGATAGAGCACGCAATTTTAACCCCTTAATGACCACGACGTACCTTGTACGTCGCTGGTCGTTAAGGTTTCTTTGTTTTTTTATAATGGTGCGGGTCCAACCTCGCTTCTATACACTTCCTCTCTCCAGATGGCCACCGGTAATAGCGTGGTCTCGCTGCTTACACCCGGTTGTTTCAAAGTTCTGGTAAATTAAAGGGATAGAAAGCTCAAAGTTGAAATGTGCATTGGGTGCATTTTACTTTTAAATATACACATTTTTGCAATATACTTCCATTATCCAAATAAGTTCTAGTAAAATGTATTACTGATTTTCAGCAGCATACACACATATGCTGTGAGCGCCTGTGCGCCAGTATTCAAATACCACACATTCTCTGTAAGTCAGCAGTGACTTGTATAACACAAATGAAGTATTCACAGGTACATTATACACCACAGGCAGCTCTCTAAACTTAAATACTGGTGCATGGGCTCTCACAACAACTTATACTTGAAAGCATATAGAAGTATATTTGCTAAAAGGCTTCTATTTAAAATTGAAATGCACCCATGCACAATTAAATTTCATCTTTTCTATCCCTTTAAGATAATTGTTTTATAACTGGTCCTAAACTGAGTTGATGCTGCCAAGTTTGACTAACTTCAACTAATTTTCCAGGTGAACCGTTGGCTTTTACAGGATAGACCCCTGATCATATTTGTTAGAGGATTCTGGGTACATAACAGAAATAATATGCCATGCAGTTATGCATATAATCCCATTTTTGTTTTTATTATGTAACTATAGTATTTATGTATTCACTGTGCAAGAATTTGAAGGTGAGAGCAGATATGTTTTTTTTTTATAATATAAACATGAAGATAAAGACTATTAGTAATTGGAAAACAAGGCTGTAATTATGTTTATTCTTACCACGCCTACATATATAACTCATTTTATCCAAGATAAAAAAGTTCCAGATGTCAACTTTATATTACATTATACTTTTGCAATATATTTTTTAATAACAGAATGATAGCCCCCACCTTACAGTATAGAATATTTATTTATTATTAGGTGTCTGCTAATTAATTAGGTTTGGGATGAGTGAATCCTTAGCATAAACGTAGAAGCAGATGTTAGCCTTAAACAAAGATAAAAGGAGAGTATATATACAAAACAGGGGGGAGCAGAATGAAAAGGAGAGACTTTACAAAGATCTAGAGATTCCAGACCAGAAATAACCTGTGAGCTTTTATCTAATATCTTTCAGATCTGGGTTGCACACACAGCAGATATGAGACGGATCGACAACAAACATTCAATTATACATAACCTACATCACACAGGCACTTTTATCAAAGTTGTAAGATGGAAAAATATTTCCTTATAAAATAACTTTCTAATTTTGTTATAAATAGAAAATGAACCAACCATATAGACTTTGGTACAAATATCTGCTTCTCATGGTAATACAAAATGGAAAGCTTGCATTGAGCAATGATACTTTTTTTATTGGACTAAGTATACATTTATAAGTTGACAAGCTTTCGGAAGAGTTCCTTCCTTTATCAAGTCTAAAGCAATACTCTATTGCTTTAGACTAGAGTATTGCTTTAGGCTTGATAAAGGAAGGAACTCTTCCAAAAGCTTGTCAACTTATAAATGTATAGTTAGTCCAATAAAAAAAGTATCATTGCTCAATGCAATACTCTTGTTATTTTGATTATAAAATGTCAAGCCCTAAGCTACTAGCCAGCCCAAAATGTTACTCGCCACTTTTGATCCCACCCCCTTACCCCCACCCCCTTTTAGCCAATGTTAACCATCTTATTGTGCAGTAAATCTTTAATATTGCTTTTGTTTTATAACATAACTTAAATAATGCTACATACAGTAATAATCAACTAGAGTTCTGGGGAAGACAACAGCTGGACAGAAAAAATAAGTGGTTGAACTAAGAGAAAGCAGAGAGTTTTGACATTAATGTGAAGTCATAGCACACCTGGAAAAAATGTTTTATCACTATCATCTCTCATCTATCTTTCTACACTGCCTCCTCTCTTCAATCTCTCTTTTTACCCCGTCACTTCTCTCTCAGGCCATATATTTTCTTTACACTATATCTACACTCTTTTGTCTCTACACTCTTTCTTAACGCTATCTATTTCTCCACTTTCACTTTTCCTCTCCAATCTCTCTCTCTGCCCCTGTTTACCCTCTCAGAACTAGTCTAAGCACTAATGGGGCCCCTATAGCCCTAGAGGAATAACATATCCTTGCCATTTTTATGGATTTATAATAACCCTTGAGAAAAGATATTTGTAAACATTCACTCACTAACTTTCACTCGCCACTGTTAAATTTCCACTTGCCAATGTCTAGTGGGCTAGTGGAAATTTTGAGCCCTATATTACCGATTTAAAAATATATTATTTTATGCTGATTGTTTATTGCCCAACAATCAGCAGCTGTTAACAGATTATGTTCTGTAACTCTTGCTTTGCTGATGAATTTGGCGGTGAAATGGTGGCATGAAATATACCAAAATTGGCCTAGATCAATACTTTAAGTTGTCTACTACACTACACTAAAGCTAAATTTAACCCTACAAGCTCCCTAATTAACCCCTTTACTGCTGGGCATAATGCATGTGTGGTGCGCAGCGGTCTAATTACCAAAAAGTAATGCCAAAGCCAAGCTGTTTGTAAATAATTTCAGTGAGAAACCTAAAGTTAGTGAAAAAGTTTGTAAAAAAGTTAACAATTTTTTTTATTTGATCGCATTTGGCGGTGAAATGGTGGCATGAAATATACCAAAATGGGCCTAGATCAATACATTGGGATGTCCACTAAATATATATATATATATATATATATATATATATATATATATATATATATACATGTGAAGGGTTATTCAGGGAGTCCTGATAGATATCAGTGTTACAATGTAACCATTGCTAATTTTTGGGGGAAAAAATGGTTTGGAAATAGCAAAGTGCAACTTGTACCTATTGCCCTATAACTTGCAAAAAAAGCAAAGAACATGTAAACATTGGGTAACAAACATTGGGACAAAATTTAGAAACTATTTAGCATGGGTGTTTTTTGGTGGTTGTAGATGTCTAACAGATTTTGGGGGTCAAAGTTAGAAAAAGTGTGTTGTTTTCCATTTTTTCATCATATTTTATAAAAATTTTTTATAGTAAATTATAAGATATGATAGAAATAATGGTATCTTTACAAAGTCCATTTAATGGCTAGAAAAACGGTATATAATATGTGTGGGCACAGTAAATGAGTAAGAGGAAAATTACAGCTAAACAAACACTGCAGAAATGTTAAAATAGAACTGGTCCCAAACGGTAAACAAATGGAAAAGTAGTCAGGTCACTAAGGGGTTAAAGCCATTATGACAGAATACAACGTCATAGCCAACGACTGTGCTGAAGCCTACTGCGCTTGCAGGATTTAATCGTGGTCTGGAGGGCGTTCCTAGCGTCATAGGGACGCCCCTCAGACCCGATCCCATCATTGAAATCTCGCGATCCTTTGCACAATCGCGTGATTTCAATTTTGTCTACATCGGAACATTGTTCCGATGTAAACTTTATAACCCGGTCGCGAAAGGGTTAATTATTGCTTTTGCTATTTCATGTATACTCTTGATTGATTATATTACTTTGTTGCTGCCTTGCTGGTGTATTTTATTTTATCTTTATTAGTTTTCTGATTTGGATATGCTTCCCTATTTTTTTAATATGTTACATAATAAACATTTTACTTCTTGATAAAGTTCAGCTTTTGGAACATATAGGCTTTTTTTTAAAAATAAAAAAATGGGGGGGTCGGAGGGCAGCATAGAGGATAGTTCCTTGTACATATGAGCTGTGCGTCTTTTTACAAATTGTGGCTTACTGGCATCAAAAAAAGGGGAATTATGCTTGGATATAAAGCAATATTCCAGCACCCCCTCTCACACCTATACTCATAAGCTGCCCATTACAGACTAATCAGAGTGTAAATATGTTTTTTGTGCTTATCGTAAAATTGTTAGCTATACAAATAACATTACAAATGAATACTATGTTATTGGAATAAATGTCATGATATTTTTTAATTGACAGGTTACTCAGTTTGTTTGCACACTTCAGGTAACCTTATTTTGTTGTTTGCAATTGAAAATAATGTATTAGTCATGTGCTTGGGAAAAAAAATACATTTTGTACAGAATGAAACAATAATAGCATGCACTTCTTCAGCTTTTACAGAAAAGAAAAGTATTACAGCAGATACCCACATGTGTAGGTGGTTACCTAATGGATTCCTTACTCTCCTTATCGAAAGTATATTTAATGTTTATATCTGCCCAGGAGCAAAATAAAACTGCATCTGCTGGTTACTGAGAGACAAGCCTGCAGGTGTTCATTTGTTCACAAGGCATGAAATTGCCCCCGGCATACTTGTGTTTGAACCTACAATTTAGCTCCATCTTTGTTGCTAAGAAACAAATGATAGGATATGTAATTAAATTATCTAAAATGTAAAATATGTCTGAGATAGTTTTATTTGTGGTTTAAAACATTTTGGTAAAAATGTACATAATTAGTCAACATCAAAACTTAAAAAGGGAATTTCCAGTCAAAATGGTAATGCACACAGATGCTTTTCAGTTTTGAATAGAAGCATTTGTGTAATATACATGTATTTGCAACTAAGCTATAGCTGTTTTAAAAGTGTATATGAGTATTCTCTGTGCACCAGCATTTTAAACACAGCACTTGCTCAGACAGCCTAAGGTGCTTGTACCATCTGGTAATGACTCGATTTGTTAATTGCTAACATAATACAAGTCCCTCTGGCTCTTTGAGCAGCTGCAGTATTTAAAATGCTGGAGCACTGAGAATGTCTAGATAGACACCTGCATTAGGCTGTTGTGTGCAGATGCGAAGATGGCAGCCACAAGCCACATTCAGCAATTTTCAGAGCCTAATTTATTCTTATGAAAGTGCAACACACTAGGATCTGTGCAAATCCAGATCTTGGTGTGTTGCACTTTCACTAGAAGAAATCCTGCTCCAAAAATGATCTATCTTTCTAAACTATAAAATGTATGGTGTAGATTGTCCCTTTAAATGAAATAAAATTTTACTTTTATTAATATGGTATAATATGTTTAAGTCAACAAATTACATATACACAATCATTTGCACCTTTCACTTTAAATTAAAAACACATTGTCACAGCCAAACTGTAATATTGTTGTATTTTAAAGGCTTGATTGCTATTGTAGAAATATACTACTGCCCACAAAGAGAAAATAACCTATGTATAGCTCTCACTATGACTAGGCTCCTACAATCTGGGAGCGCATATTAACATTAACTCTATCTAGATTTGATCATATGATGTAAGTAAAAAGACTGCAATACTAACAATGAAAATAATGATTACACTGAAAATAATCAAGTTAAAAAAGGAGAAAATACTCCAAATAGCATGTCCCCTAACACGCGTTTCGCTAGTGCTTCTTCAGAGGGGGACTGAGGTATGAAAGTGTGCTACTATTTAACAACACTTTAATCCCACCCTCTTTAGCTCATTGGTACTGTATCTTTTTGTGATTGGAAGACAGACTTGTCAATCATCTGAAAGGATTCCACACGTCCAGCGTTATCACGTGATGTATGATGTAATTTAGTCACGTGATCCTAATACCCTACTGATTTCTTTGTTATCGTTGGAAGGTTCCTCTATTGAATTATCAATATTATTGGTATATATGTGCTTTCTTCTGTCTAACTATAACATAAGTAACATTGTTATAATCTGTCCTAAATTGTACAAAATAACAGTGATACAATTACGTTTGTGTTGAATGAATATAATTATAATAACAGAACACCTAAAGATGAGTTCATTTTTAACATACTCGAGGAAAAGATGAATGGTAATGTGACAAATACTACAGGGAGTGCAGAATTATTAGGCAAGTTGTATTTTTGAGAATTAATTTTATTATTGAACAACAACCATGTTCTCAATGAACCCAAAAAACTCATTAATATCAAAGCTGAATAGTTTTGGAAGTAGTTTTTAGTTTGTTTTTAGTTATAGCTATTTTAGGGGGATATCTGTGTGTGCAGGTGACTATTACTGTGCATAATTATTAGGCAACTTAACAAAAAACAAATATATACCCATTTCAATTATTTATTTTTACCAGTGAAACCAATATAACATCTCAACATTCACAAATATACATTTCTGACATTCAAAAACAAAACAAAAACAAATCAGTGACCAATATAGCCACCTTTCTTTGCAAGGACACTCAAAAGCCTGCCATCCATGGATTCTGTCAGTGTTTTGATCTGTTCACCAGCAACATTGCGTGCAGCAGCAACCACAGCCTCCCAGACACTGTTCAGAGAGGTGTACTGTTTTCCCTCCTTGTAAATCTCACATTTGATGATGGACCACAGGTTCTCAATGGGGTTCAGATCAGGTGAACAAGGAGGCCATGTCATTAGATTTTCTTCTTTTATACCCTTTCTTGCCAGCCACGCTGTGGAGTACTTGGACGCGTGTGATGGAGCATTGTCCTGCATGAAAATCATGTTTCTCCAACATAGGTGTGTCCGGTCCACGGCGTCATCCTTACTTGTGGGATATTCTCTTCCCCAACAGGAAATGGCAAAGAGCCCAGCAAAGCTGGTCACATGATCCCTCCTAGGCTCCGCCTTCCTCAGTCATTCTCTTTGCCGTTGTACAGGCAACATCTCCACGGAGATGGCTAAGAGTTTTTTGGTGTTTAAATGTAGTTTTTATTCTTCAATCAAGAGTTTGTTATTTTAAAATAGTGCTGGTATGTACTATTTACTCTGAAACAGAAAAGAGATGAAGATTTCTGTTTGTAGAGGAAAATGATTTTAGCAACCGTTACTAAAATCGATGGCTGTTTCCACACAGGACTGTTGAGAGGAATTAACTTCAGTTGGGGGAAACAGTGAGCAGACTTTTGCTGCTTGAGGTATGACACATTTCTAACAAGACTTGGTAATGCTGGAAGCTGTCATTTTCCCTATGGGATCCGGTAAGCCATTTTTATTAAATAAGAATAAAGGGCTTCACAAGGGCTTTAAAGACTGGTAGACATTTTTCTGGACTAAAACGATTGATATATAAGCATTTTTAATACTTCATAGTTTTGAGGAGTTATTTTATTCTTGGGAATTATGTAAAATAACCGGCAGGCACTGTATTGGACACCTTTTTCACTGGGGGCCTTCTCTAATCATAGGCAGAGCCTCATTTTCGCGCCTCTATTGCGCAGTTGTTTTTGGGAAGCAAGACATGCAGATGCATGTGTGAGGAGCTCAGATACATAGAAAAAGCTTACTGAAGGCGTCATTTGATATCGTATTCCCCTTTGGGCTTGGTTGGGTCTCAGCAAAGCAGATACCAGGGACTGTATAGGGGTTAAATATAAAAATGGCTCCGGTTCCGTTATTTTAAGAGTTAAAGCTTTCAAATTTGGTGTGCAATACTTTTAAGGCTTTAAGACTCTGTGGTGAAATTTTGGTGAATTTTGAACAATTCCTTCATACTTTTTCACATTTTCAGTAATAAAGTGTGTTCAGTTTAAAATTTAAAGTGACAGTAACGGTTTTATTTTAAAACGTTTTTTGTACTTTGTTATCAAGTTTATGCCTGTTTAACATGTCTGAACTATCAGATAGACTATGTTCTGTATGTGGGGAAGCCAAGGTTCCTTCTCATTTAAATAGATGTGATTTATGTGACACAAAATTTAGAGAAAATGATGCCCAAGATGATTCCTCAAGTGAGGGGAGTAAGCATGGTACTGCATCATCCCCTCCTTCGTCTACGCCAGTCTTGCCCACACAGGAGGCCCCTAGTACATCTAGTGCGCCAATACTCCTTACTATGCAACAATTAACGGCTGTAATGGATAATTCTATCAAAAACATTTTAGCCAAAATGCCCACTTATCAGCGAAAGCGCGACTGCTCTGTTTTAGAAAATACTGAAGAGCATGAGGACGCTGATGATATTGGTTCTGAAGTGCCCCTACACCAGTCTGAGGGGGCCAGGGAGGTTTTGTCTGAGGGAGAAATTTCAGATTCAGGGAAAATTTCTCAACAAGCTGAACCTGATGTGATTACATTCAAATTTAAATTGGAACATCTCCGCGCTCTGCTTAAGGAGGTGTTATCTACTCTGGATGATTGTGAGAATTTGGTCATTCCAGAGAAATTATGTAAGATGGACAAGTTCCTAGAGGTCCCGGGGCCCCCCGAAGCTTTTCCTATACCCAAGCGGGTGTCGGACATTGTAAACAAAGAATGGGAAAGGCCCGGCATACCTTTTGTCCCTCCCCCTATATTTAAGAAATTGTTTCCTATGGTCGACCCCAGAAAGGACTTATGGCAGACAGTCCCCAAGGTCGAGGGGGCGGTTTCTACTCTAAACAAACGCACTACTATCCCTATAGAAGATAGTTGTGCTTTCAAAGATCCTATGGATAAAAAATTAGAGGGTTTGCTTAAAAAGATGTTTGTTCAGCAAGGTTACCTTCTACAACCAATTTCATGCATGGTTCCTGTCACTACAGCAGCGTGTTTCTGGTTCGATGAACTAGAAAAGTCGCTCAATAAAGATTCTTCTTATGAGGAGATTATGGACAGAATTCATGCTCTCAAATTGGCTAACTCTTTTACTTTAGACGCCACTTTGCAATTGGCTAGATTAGCGGCGAAAAATTCAGGGTTTGCTATTGTGGCGCGCAGAGCGCTTTGGCTAAAATCTTGGTCAGCGGATGCGTCTTCCAAGAACAAATTGCTTAACATACCTTTCAAGGGGAAAACGCTGTTTGGCCCTGACTTGAAAGAGATTATTTCTGATATCACTGGGGGTAAGGGCCACGCCCTTCCTCAGGATAGGTCTTTCAAGGCTAAAAATAAACCAAATTTTCGTCCCTTTCGCAGAAACGGACCAGCCCCAAGTGCTACATCCTCTAAGCAAGAGGGTAATACTTCTCAAACCAAGCCAGCCTGGAGGCCAATGCAAGGCTGGAACAAAGGTAAGCAGGCCAAGAAACCTGCCACTGCTACCAAGACAGCATGAGATGTTGGCCCCCAATCCGGGACCAGATCTGGTGGGGGGCAGACTTTCTCTCTTCGCTCAGGCTTGGGCAAGAGATGTTCTGGATCCTTGGGCGCTAGAAATAGTCTCCCAAGGTTATCTTCTGGAATTCAAGGAGCTTCCCCCAAGGGGGAGGTTCCACAGGTCTCAATTGTCTTCAGACCACATAAAAAGACAGGCATTCTTACATTGTGTAGAAGACCTGTTAAAAATGGGAGTGATTCATCCTGTTCCATTAGGAGAACAAGGGATGGGATTCTACTCCAATCTGTTCATAGTTCCCAAAAAAGAGGGAACATTCAGACCAATCTTGGATCTCAAGATCCTAAACAAGTTTCTCAAGGTTCCATCGTTCAAAATGGAAACCATTCGGACAATTCTTCCTTCCATCCAGGAAGGTCAATTCATGACCACGGTGGATTTAAAGGATGCGTATCTACATATTCCTATCCACAAGGAACATCATCGGTTCCTAAGGTTCGCCTTTCTGGACAAGCATTACCAGTTTGTGGCACTTCCATTCGGATTAGCCACTGCTCCAAGAATTTTCACAAAGGTACTAGGGTCCCTTCTAGCGGTGCTACGACCAAGGGGCATTGCAGTAGTACCTTACTTGGACGACATACTGATTCAAGCGTCGTCCCTACCACAAGCAAAGGCTCATACGGACATTGTCCTGGCCTTTCTCAGATCTCACGGGTGGAAAGTGAACGTAGAAAAAAGTTCTCTATCTCCGTCAACAAGAGTTCCCTTCTTGGGAACAATAATAGACTCCTTAGAAATGAGGATTTTTCTGACAGAGGCCAGAAAATCAAAACTTCTAAGCTCTTGTCAAGTACTTCATTCTGTTCCTCTTCCTTCCATAGCGCAGTGCATGGAAGTAATAGGTTTGATGGTCGCGGCAATGGACATAGTTCCTTTTGCGCGAATTCATCTGAGACCATTACAACTGTGCATGCTCAGTCAGTGGAATGGGGATTATACAGACTTGTCTCTGACGATACAAGTAGATCAGAGGACCAGAGATTCACTCCGTTGGTGGCTGACCCTGGACAACCTGTCACAGGGGATGAGCTTCCACAGACCAGAGTGGGTCATTGTCACGACCGACGCCAGTCTGGTGGGCTGGGGCGCGGTCTGGGAACTCCTGAAAGCTCAGGGTCTTTGGTCTCGGGAAGAATCTCTTCTCCCGATAAATATTCTGGAACTGAGAGCGATATTCAATGCTCTCAAGGCTTGGCCTCAGCTAGCAAAGGCCAAATTCATACGGTTTCAATCAGACAACATGACGACTGTTGCGTATATCAACCATCAGGGGGGAACAAGGAGTTCCCTGGCGATGGAAGAAGTGACCAAAATCATTCAATGGGCGGAGACTCACTCCTGCCACTTGTCTGCAATCCACATCCCAGGAGTGGAAAATTGGGAAGCGGATTTTCTGAGTCGTCAGACATTTCATCCGGGGGAGTGGGAACTCCATCCGGAAATCTTTGCCCAAATTACTCAATTGTGGGGCATTCCAGACATGGATCTGATGGCCTCTCGTCAGAACTTCAAGGTTCCTTGCTACGGGTCCAGATCCAGGGATCCCAAGGCGACTCTAGTAGATGCACTAGTAGCACCTTGGACCTTCAACCTAGCTTATGTATTCCCACCGTTTCCTCTCATCCCCAGGCTGGTAGCCAGGATCAATCAGGAGAGGGCATCGGTGATCTTGATAGCTCCTGCGTGGCCACGCAGGACTTGGTATGCAGACCTGGTGAATATGTCATCGGCTCCACCATGGAAGCTACCTTTGAGACAGGACCTTCTTGTTCAAGGTCCGTTCGAACATCCGAATCTGGCCTCACTCCAACTGACTGCTTGGAGATTGAACGCTTGATTTTATCAAAGCGAGGGTTCTCAGATTCTGTCATTGATACTCTTGTTCAGGCCAGAAAGCCTGTAACTAGAAAAATCTACCATAAAATATGGAAAAAATATATCTGTTGGTGTGAATCTAAAGGATTCCCATGGAACAAGATAAAAATTCCTCAGATTCTATCCTTTCTTCAAGAAGGTTTGGAGAAAGGATTATCTGCAAGTTCTTTGAAGGGACAGATTTCTGCTTTATCTGTTTTACTTCACAAAAAGCTGGCGGCTGTGCCAGATGTTCAAGCTTTTGTTCAGGCTCTGGTTAGAATCAAGCCTGTTTACAAACCTTTGACTCCTCCTTGGAGTCTCAATTTAGTTCTTTCAGTTCTTCAGGGGGTTCCGTTTGAACCCTTACATTCCGTAGATATTAAGTTATTATCTTGGAAAGTTTTGTTTTTGGTTGCAATTTCTTCTGCTAGAAGAGTTTCAGAGTTATCTGCTCTGCAGTGTTCTCCTCCTTATCTGGTGTTCCATGCAGATAAGGTGGTTTTGCGTACTAAACCTGGTTTTCTTCCGAAAGTTGTTTCTAACAAAAACATTAACCAGGAGATAGTCGTGCCTTCTTTGTGTCCGAATCCAGTTTCAAAGAAGGAACGTTTGTTGCACAATTTGGATGTAGTTCGTGCTCTAAAATTCTATTTAGATGCTACAAAGGATTTCAGACAAACATCTTCCTTGTTTGTTGTTTATTCTGGTAAAAGGAGAGGTCAAAAAGCAACTTCTACCTCTCTCTCTTTTTGGCTTAAAAGCATCATCAGATTGGCTTATGAGACTGCCGGACGGCAGCCTCCTGAAAGAATCACAGCTCATTCCACTAGGGCCGTGGCTTCCACATGGGCCTTCAAGAACGAGGCTTCTGTTGATCAGATATGTAAGGCAGCGACTTGGTCTTCACTGCACACTTTTACTAAATTTTACAAATTTGATACTTTTGCTTCTTCTGAGGCTATTTGTGGGAGAAAGGTTTTGCAAGCCGTGGTGCCTTCCATCTAAGGTGACCTGATTTGCTCCCTCCCATCATCCGTGTCCTAAAGCTTTGGTATTGGTTCCCACAAGTAAGGATGACGCCGTGGACCGGACACACCTATGTTGGAGAAAACAGAATTTATGTTTACCTGATAAATTACTTTCTCCAACGGTGTGTCCGGTCCACGGCCCGCCCTGGTTTTTTAATCAGGTCTGATAATTTATTTTCTTTAACTACAGTCACCACGGTATCATATGATTTCTCCTATGCAAATATTCCTCCTTTACGTCGGTCGAATGACTGGGGAAGGCGGAGCCTAGGAGGGATCATGTGACCAGCTTTGCTGGGCTCTTTGCCATTTCCTGTTGGGGAAGAGAATATCCCACAAGTAAGGATGACGCCGTGGACCGGACACACCGTTGGAGAAAGTAATTTATCAGGTAAACATAAATTCTGTTTTTTCTTGAAGGATGCAGACTTCTTCCTGTACCACTGCTTGAAGAAGGTGTCTTCCAGAAACTGGCAGTAGGACTGGGAGTTGAGCTTGACTCGATCCTCAACCCGAAAAGGCCCCACAAGCTCATCTTTGATGATACCAGCCCAAACCAGTACTCCACCTCCACCTTGCTGGCGTCTGAGTCGGACTGGAGCTCTCTGCCCTTTACCAATCCAGCCACGGGCCCATCCATCTGGCCCATCAAGACTCACTCTCATTTCATCAGTCCATAAAACCTTAGAAAAATCAGTCTTGAGATATTTCTTGGCCGTTTCAGCTTGTGTGTCTTGTTCAGTGGTGGTCGTCTTTCAGCCTTTCTTACCTTGGCCATGTCTCTGAGTATTGCACACCTTGTGCTTTTGGGCACTCCAGTGATGTTGCAGCTCTGAAATATGGCCAAACTGGTGGCAAGTGGCATCTTGGCAGCTGCACGCTTGACTTTTCTCAGTTCATGGGCAGTTATTTTGCGCCTTGGTTTTTCCACACGCTTCTTGCGACCCTGTTGACTATTTTGAATGAAACGCTTGATTGTTCGATGATCACGCTTCAGAAGCTTTGCAATTTTAAGAGTGCTGCATCCCTCTGCAAGATATCTCACTATTTTTTACTTTTCTGAGCCTGTCAAGTCCTTCTTTTGACCCATTTTGCCAAAGGAAAGGAAGTTGCCTAATAATTATGCATACCTGATATAGGGTGTTGATGTCATTAGACCACACCCCTTCTCATTACAGAGATGCACATCACCTAATATGCTTAATTGGTAGTAGGCTTTCGAGCCTATACAGCTTGGAGTAAGACAACATGCATAAAGAGGATGATGTGTTCAAAATACTCATTTGCCTAATAATTCTGCACTCCCTGTAGTTATATTGTAACTTTTAATTTAAAGTTAGGGGGGTGTTCAGAGGCTTAACTAGAAACCACAGTGCCCAGGTGCAAGACCTCTGCACCCCCTGTAGTTTCCCCCCTGGGGGTGTTAGGTTTAGGGGTTAATAGTTTAATTTAGTGTTTTGCAATGTGGGGGACCAGCGGTTTAGGGGTTAATAGGTTTAGTTTATTAGTTACGATGTGGGGGGCTGGCGGTTTAGGGGTTAATAGGTTTAGTTTATTAGTTGTGATGTGGGGGCTGGCGGTTTAGGGGTTAATACTTTATTATAGTGTTGGTGATGTGGGGGCCGGCGGTTTAGGAGTTAATAGGTTTATTGTAGTAGTAGCAATGTGGGTGGGCGGCGGTTTAGTAGTTAATAGGTTTATTTTAGTGTCGGCGATGTGGGTGGCTGGTTAATAGATGTAATATAACGTTTGCGATGCGGGAGGGTGGCGGTTTAGGGGTTAATAGGTAGTTTATGGGTGTTAGTGTACTTTGTAACATTTTAGTTATGAGTTTTGTGAAAACATTTTTGTTTTGCAAAATCCATAACTACTGGTCTCAGATAGCGGAATAGATCACGGTGGTACAGGCTGTAACGCAAGCATTTTAGCTGGACCGCACAACCTGTAATACGGCCCATTTTAGGTTCAGCACCCTGGATAGCTCTTGCTTATTGGTGGCTATATTTGCCACCAATAAGCAAGGATAACCCAGGTTCTCAACAAAAATTGGGCCGGCTCCTAAGCTTTACATTTCTGCTTTTAAATAAAGATAGCAACAATGTGCTTCTGGGAGCTAGCTGCAGATTTGTGGCTGCACATATATGCCTCTTCTTATTGGCTCACCCAATGTGGTCAGCTAACTCCCAGTGGTGCTTTGCTTCTACTTCAACAAAGCATACCAAGAGAATGAAGCATATTTGATAACAGAAGTAAATTGGGAAGTTGTAAGTTGTTTATAAAGTTTCATGCAATCCGTTTAACTTTAAAGGGATATAAAATCCAAACATTTTCTTTTGTGATTTAGACAGTGCATACTATTTTATTTGTTTCCAATTTATTTATATTATCAAATTTGCTTTGTTCCCAGGATATTCTGTGCTGAAGAGATACCTAGGTAGGCATCTAGAGCACTGCATGGCAGGAAATAGCGCTTCCACATTCTTGCTAAACTGCTGCCATATAGTGCTCCAGAAATGGGCCAGCTCCTAAGCATACATCCATGCTTTTCAACAAAAGATACAAAGAGAAGGAAGAGAAATTGGTAATAGAAGTAAGTAAGAAAGTTGTTTAAAATTGTATCTCTATCTGAAACATGTGTATAAAAAGTGTTTTTAAGTGATATGGTATTTGACAAGGAGCTGAAAGAAACTTGGAAGGTGTATATTTGTATGTGTGTATGTGTATATGTGTGTATATTTGTATGTGTGTATGTGTATATGTGTGCATATTTGTATGTGTGTATGTGTATGTGTATATGTGTGTATATTTGTATGTGTGTATGTGTATGTGTATATGTGTGCATATTTGTATGTGTGTATGTGTATGTGTATATGTGTGTATATTTGTGTATATTTGTATGTATGTATGTGTATGTGTATATGTGTGTATATTTGTATGTGTGTATGTGTATATGTGTGTATATTTGTATGTGTATATGTGTGTATATTTGTATGTATGTATGTGTATGTGTATATGTGTGTATATTTGTATGTATGTATGTGTATGTGTATATGTGTGTATATTTGTATGTATGTATGTGTATGTGTATATGTGTGTATATTTGTATGTGTGTATGTGTATGTGTATATGTGTGCATATTTGTATGTGTGTATGTGTATATGTGTGTACATTTGTATGTGTATATGTGTGTATGTGTATGTGTATATGTGTGTATGTGATTGTGTACATATGTGTGTATATTTGTATGTGTGTATGTGTATGTGTGTATGTATGTGATTGTGTACATATGTATGTGCACACATACATACAATTATATACATACAAACAAAGATGCATACATATATATACATTTGAGCCCTTCCCAAACAACTTCCATATACTATATTACTTTAAAACAACGTAAACACCACTTTTGTATTTTAAAAATAGAAATAGCTGAAATTATTTTGTTCTTAAATTATACAATTTTTTTTAGAAATTCAGTCCATTTCAGTGTTTAATAAATATCTATCTATCTATCTATATATATATAGAAAAATCAGTCTTGAGATATTTCTTGGCCCAGTCTTGACGTTTCAGCTTGTGTGTCTTGTTCAGTGGTGGTCGTCTTTCAGCCTTTCTTACCTTGGCCATGTCTCTGAGCATTGCACACCTTGTGCTTTTGGGCACTCCAGTGATGTTGCAGCTCTGAAATATGGCCAAACTGGTGGCAAGTGGCATCTTGGCAGCTGCACGCTTGACTTTTCTCAGTTCATGGGCAGTTATTTTGCTCCTTGGTTTTTCCACACGCTTCTTGCGACCCTGTTGACTATTTTGAATGAAACGCTTGATTGTTCGATGATCACGCTTCAGAAGCTTTGCAATTTTAAGAGTGCTGCATCCCTCTGCAAGATATCTCACTATTTTTTACTTTTCTGAGCCTGTCAAGTCCTTCTTTTGACCCATTTTGCCAAAGGAAAGGAAGTTGCCTAATAATTATGCACACCTGATATAGGGTGTTGATGTCATTAGACCACACCCCTTCTCATTACAGAGATGCACATCACCTAATATGCTTAATTGGTAGTAGGCTTTCGAGCCTATACAGCTTGGAGTAAGACAACATGCATAAAGAGGATGATGTGGTCAAAATACTCATTTGCCTAATAATTCTGCACTCCCTGTAAGTGAAAAGTCATGATATTGGTTGTGAGTGCAAATGAATCTGAAGTGTGTATATGTGAAAGAAATAATAAGTGAATAAGTGAATTTTGGTCCTTTTCTTATGACTTAGTTTTTCCAAACAATTTGTATTTGTTTTGTTGAAGTAGACTCATTTGACAGAACAAAATGTGTCTCTGGGGCTGGCAGGGTGTATGTGGGAGTGCTCTAAAGGTCTAGTCTGTATTTTTCACCTACACTTAGAGCCTGATGATTTTATGAAATTTTCTAACTAATCTCATCAGTACTGTGAGGTCCCTCAAATAATTATAGAAAGGCAAATTTTAGCTTGAGAGCTGTTTATCTCATTATACAGAGTTCTGGTTGTGAAGAAGCAAATTGATTCCCAAGTTTGGAGAGAAATAGTAGTGCAGACTTCACAGAGGCTGAACTCAATGCTCAAAAGAAAAAGGGTGAAACTCTCCAGCACTGTGAGATCTCTCTCATTTCTGTATGTGAAGGAGAGACAGGCCCAGTGCAATATAGCACTGCATGATATGAGAGTTGTGTTACCCTTACACTTTGTGCTTTGTATTTTATATTAATTTACACTTCAGATTCGATCATTTTAATATTTTTAAACCCCTTAATGACAGAGGATGTACCAGGTACATCCTGCAAAAACTGTCAGTTAATGACAATGGACGTACCTGGTACGTCCTCTGTGAAAATGAGCGCTGGAAGCGATTGCTATCGCTTCCAGCTGCTCTCAGGGTATTGCAGTGATGCCTCGATATTGAGGCATCACTGTGATACCCTTTTTTACACACTGATGCACTCTGTGGCCCTGTCTGCATCGGCCAGTGATGGTGCTGATCGTTGGTGGGTGGGAGCCATTGCAGGGCAGCGGGTGGGTGGCCCATCGCTGGCGAACTTCCGGCCAGAAGTTGTAAGTGACTGTCGGGTGCACGCAGGAGCGCATGCGGGGGATGAGGGGTGGGTGCACATGCCCGCGATCTGGCCAATTAAAAAAATGGAAGTTGTGGGAGAGAGTGCTGGGAGAGGGTGGTGGGTGGCAGAGAAGGGGGAAATACTTTTTCAAAAGGGATCTGGGAGGGGATGGAGGGGGGGGGCAGCTACACTATAGAAAAAGTAGGTTTTATTTTAAAAAAGCCATATTTGTTTGAAAAGTGGGTACTGGCAGACAGCTGCCAGTTCCCAAAATGGTGGCAAATAGTTAGTGGGGGTAGGGTTAGAGAGCTCTTTGGGGGGGATCAGGGAGGATGGGGGCTAAGGGGGATCCTACACAGCAGAATATATAGTTATTTTTTTTTTTTTTTTTTTTTAAAAGCCTTTTATTTCAGTACTGGCAGACTTTCTGCCAGTACTTAAAGGGACAGTCTAGTCCAAAATAAACTTTCATGATTCAGATAGAGAATGTCATTTTAAACAATTTGCCAATTTACTTTTATCATCAATTTTGCTTTGTTCTCTTGGTGTTCTTAGTTGAAAGCTAAACCTAGGAGGTTCATATGCTAATTTCTAAGCCCTTGAAGGCCGCCTCTTCTCTCAGGGCATTTTGACATTTTTTACCACTAGAGGGTGTTAGTTCATGTGTGTCATATAGATAACACCGTGCTCACGCACGTGGAGTTCCAACTATACAAGATAATATTAAACAGCAACACTTGGAGTTTGGTGCATGTGAAAACAGGGACTTCTGCCTAATTCCCCCAGTCACAATATAACACAAAGAATGTCCACAGCACCGTCTTTATCCTTTATTTTATTAACTGTTTAAGGCACAGACATTAAAACAGCGACGTTTCGAGTGTCACCACTCTTAATCATGCTAGCATGATTAAGAGTGGTGACACTCGAAACGTCGCTGTTTTAATGTCGGTGCCTTAAACAGATAATAAAGTAAAGGATAAAGACGGTGCACGTGGAGTTCCAGGGAGCCAGCTCTGATTGGCTAAAATGGATGTCAGTCAAAAGAACTGAAATAAGGGGGCAGTTTGCAGAGGCTTAGATACAAGGTAATCACAGAGGTAAAAAGTGTATTTATATAACTGTGTTGGTTATGCAAAACCATGGAATGGGTAATAAAAGGGATCATCTATATTTTTAAACAATACAAATTCTGGTGTAGACTGTCCCTTTAAGATGGCGGGGACAATTGTGGGGTCGGGGAGGGAAGAGAACTGTTTGAGAGGGATCAGGGAGTGAGATGTGTCAGATGGGAGTCTGATCTCTACACTAAAACTAAAATTAACCCTCCAAGCTCCCTACAAGCTACCTAATTAACCCCGTCACTGCTGGGAATAATACAAGTGTGGTGCACAGCGGCATTTAACTGCCTTCTAATTACCAAAAAGCAATGACAAAGCCATATATGTCTGCTATTTCTGAACAAAGGGGATCCCACAGAAGCATTTACAACCATTTATGCCATAATTGCACAAGCTGTTTGTAAATAATTTCAGAGAGAATCCCAAAGTTAGTGAAAAAGTGAACGATTTTTTTTATTTGATCGAATTTGCCGGTGAAATGGTGGCATGAAATATACCAAAATGAGCCTAGATCAATACTTTGAGTTGTCTACTACACTACACTAAAGTTAAATTTAACCTTACAAGCTCCCTAATTAACCCCTTAACTGCTAGGCATAATACATGTGTGGTGCACAGCGGCCTTCTAATTACCAAAAAGTAATACCAAAGCCATAAATGTCTGCTATTTCTGAACAACAAAGGGGATCCCAGAGAAGCATTTACAACCATTTGTGCCACAATTACACAAGCTGTTTGTAAATAATTTCAGTGAGAAACCTAAAGGCCTAGATTACAAGTTTTGCATTAGAGGCTATGCGGTGCTAATGAGCAGTTTTCCCTCACCGCTAACTTACCTGCATCGCTGGTATTACAGGTTTTTACAAACCCGGCGTAAAAAGACAAGAAGTGAGCGTTGAGCAACATTTTGCTAATTACCGCACTCCAATACCAGCGCTGCTTAAGTCAGCGGTGAGCTGGTCGTACGTGCTCGTGCACTATTTCCCCATAGGAATCAAAGGGGAGAGCCGGCTGAGAAAAAGTCTAACACCTGCAAAAAAGCAGGGTAAAGCTCCCTAATGCAGCCCCTTTGATTCTTATGGGGAAATAAAAGTTATGTTTACACCTAACACCCTAACATGAACCCCGAGTCTAAACACCCCTAATCTTACACTTATTAACCCCTAATCTGCCGTCCCCAATGTCGTCACCACTATAATAAACATATTAACCCCTAAACCGCCGCACTCCCGCCTCGCAAACATTAGTTAAATATTATTAACCCCTAATCTGCCGTCCCTAACATAGCCGCCACCTACCTACATTTATTAACCCCTAATCTGCCGCCCCCAATGTCGCTGCCACTATATTAAAGTTATTAACCCCTAAATCTAAGTCTAACCCTAACACCCCCTAACTTAAATATAATTTAAATAAATCTAAAGAAAATTACTATCATTAACTAAATTATTCCTATTTAAAACTAAATACTTACCTATAAAATAAACCCTAAGCTAGCTACAATATAACTAATAGTTACATTGTATCTATCTTAGGGTTTATATTTATTTTAACTAGGTACAATAGTTATTAAATAGTTATTAACTATTTAATAACTACCTAGCTAAAATAAATACAAAAGTACCTGTAAAATAAAACCTAACCTAAGTTACACTAACACCTAACACTACACTATAATTAAATAAATTAAATAAATTTACAACAATTAAATCAATTAAATTAAATTAGCTAAAGTACAAAAAACAATAAACACTAAATTACAGAAAATAATAAACAAATTACAAGATATTTAAACTAATTATACCTAATCTAATAGCCCTATCAAAATAACAAAAAGCCCCCCCCCCCAATAAAAAAAAAACTCTAGCCTAAACTAAACTACCAATAGCCCTTAAAAGGGCCTTTTGCGGGGCATTGCCCCAAAGTTATCAGCTCTTTTACCTGAAAAAAAAAATACAAACAACCCCCCAACAGCAAAACCCACCACCCACACAACCAACCCCCCAAATAAAATACTAACTAAAAAAAATCTAAGCTCCCCATTGCCCTGAAAAGGGCATTTGGATGGGAATTGCCCTTAAAAGGGCAGTTAGCTCTTTTGCAAGTGAAAAAAGAAGGAAGTGTTGCGCTAACTTTACACTCACAGCCTATCCTGGGAAACCCTTTCCACAAGGACAACCAATGATAGAAATTAAAGAAAGAAATAAGGCACTAAAAGCAGAGTGTGTACATAAAAAGAATGAATCAATATATAATAAAAAAAAATAAAAGATGAATGTGTTAAAAAATATATATTTATAAACTTGAGGAAATCAAAAAATCGCCAACCGGCAGAAGATAGAACAGAGAAGTGTCTAAATCAAATCACATAAAAGACTAAATAATGCTAAAATAAAATATAAAAACGCTAATTAGCTGTAAAAGTGAAGGTCTCTATAATCTGAGTAAATGTGAACAATATGACAAGGTGTGTAAATCACTAAAAAAGTGTCTATGTCTAAAAACAGACAGTGATGGCAAAGAAGTGATTATCGCTACAGATATTTAAGAAGTATACTGGTGGGAGTGGCTACAACTTAGAATAAATATTCTAGAAATAAAATCAATATGAGCACAAATTGCATAAGACAAAAAAATGCAATATTGAGAAAAACACAATAGTAAAAAACAATTAAAAAATCTTTAGAGGGACGTCTCTCCCAAAAGCACCAAGATAAAAACCACCAATGGAAATATTGTATTATGGTAAGTGTGTCTGATAGATAACGATACAATGTCTCTCAAATGGTAGATTACTTCTATACCATCCAGCGGCGTGGATTCCAGTATAAGCTGTACAGTCTTTTAGACTAATTCATACTTGAAATCTTCTAACAGCAGAAACCTATAGCAATGCACTTAGTACGTCTGGCACTTATAATGCGTGTTTGGAACAGGTGAGATCATCCAAGATTCATATGAAAAAGCCTTTATGTCAGAATTTTTGTTTAAATGTGAGAATCCCAGTATATACCTTCTTGCTGTTGTTGCAAGTAAGGGATTACTATGACAGGGTGGCTGTGATACAAGCAATAGGTAATATAATTTAAGGCAACAGGTTGTTGTTTGCAAAAAATCAGTAGTCACTGTTACCAGGAAAACCGGCTTTAATTGGCTTGCTCTTAGCGTGTCAGAAAACCTGCACTTAGTGCATTAGCATGCAGGTGACTCCAGAGGATAAAGCTCCGCTTCGCTTGTTTAGCTGAATAATGTTGAGGATAAAAGACGAGTTTGGCCAAACTCTCCCGTATGATGACATGCTGTGTGAGCCGGGTAAATCAAGCAGTGACAGACTGGTAAGCTTCAACGCGTTTCACCCGTAGATAGGGCTTTTTCAAGATATCTCACACAGCAAGGGGTTGTTTGTATTTTTTTTACAGTTAAAAGAGCTGATTACTTTAAGGCAATGCCCCGCAAAAGGCCCTTTTAAGGGCTATTGTTAATTTAGTTTAGGCTAGGGTTTTTTTTTTTATTTTGGGGGGGCTTTTTTTATTTTGATAGGGCTATTAGATTAGGTGTAATTAATTTAAATATCTTGTAATTTGTTTATTATTTTCTGTAATTTAGTGGGGTTTTTTTTACTTTAGCTAATTTAATTTATTTAATTGTTGTTAATTTAGTTAATTTATTTAATTATAGTGTAGTGTTAGGTATTATTGTAACTTAGGTTAGGTTTTATTTTACAGGTACTTGTATTTATTTTAGCTAGGTAGTTATTAAATAGTTAATAACTATTTAATAACTATTGTACCTAGTTAAAATAAATACAAACTTGCCTGTAAAATAAAAATAAACCCTAAGCTAGCTACAATGTAACTACTATTAGTTATATTTTAGCTAGCTTAGGGTTTATTTTATAGGTAAGTATTTAGTTTTAAATAGGAATAATTTAGTTAATGATAGTAATTTTTATTTAGATTTATTGTAATTATATTTAAGTTAGGGGGTGTTAGGGTTAGGGTTAGACTTAGGTTTAGGGGTTAATACATTTAGTATAGTGGTGGCGACATTGGGGCGGCAGATTAGGGGTTAATAAATGTAGGTAGGTGACGGCGATGTTAGGGACGGAAGATTAGAGGTTAATAATATTTAACTAGTGTTGCGAGGCGGGAGTGCGGTGGTTTAGGGGTTAATATGTTTATTATAGTTGCGGCAATGTCTGGAGCGGCAGATTAGGGGTTAAAAATTTTTATTATAGTGTTTGCAATGCAGGAGGGCCTCGGTTTAGTGGTTAATAGGTCGTTTATGGGTGTTAGTGTACTTTTTAGCACTTTAGTTATGAGTTTTATGTTACGGCGTAGTACCATAAAACTCTTAACTACTGACTTTTAAATATGTTAGGACTCTTGACGGGGTAGGGTGTACCGCTCACTTTTTGGCCTCCCAGTTCAGACTTGTAATACCGGCGCTATGGAAGTCCCATATAAAAAAGACTTTTCGAAGTTTACGTAAGTCGTTTTGCAGTAAGGACAAAGAAGTGTGCGGTGCCCCTAAACCTGCAAGACTCGTAATAGCAGCGGTAGGGAAAAAGCAGCATTAGGACCTCTTAACGCTGCTTTTTCAGCCTAACACACAACTCGTAATCTAGCCGAATGTTTACTGTTGTACACAGTTTTATTGGTGTTTTGGATTTGTCAAGCTTTTCTTTTTGATCCTTCATATAGAGTACTGATTTGTTTTCTGAACTATGCAGAAAATAATACAGATTCATGCCTTAAGCCAGGTCCACTGCAAAAACAGTAACAAAAGAGAAAGCAACGAACAAGCAAAAACATTTTATTTATATAATCAAAAACAAATCCAAAATGATAGCAGAAAGACTGGGACGTATTTAGGCTCATGTCTTAATTATAGACCACACCCTTTTAACATAGCACTGTTTAAATATAGTGCTTTGATGTCTTATTGGTTCATCAATAATACAAACCTATTTGTTAATAAACCATAGTTTATTACAGTGTATCTTTGTTAAGCATATTAAAGGGATATCCTGATGCAAAAATGTACATACTCAGCTCTGCTGTTGTTGTGTGAAAGTAGCCAGACAATAGATAAAAGTGATAAACTAGTATAATTAGAAACATACATCAGCAGGGCTCGACTAATATGATTTAAAATACCTAGGAGCCAGTCCAAAAAACAACAACATGCTTTAAATGAAATTACAGCCCCAAAATGTTGTTTACACACGCACACACATATATATATATATATGGACATCTTTTACTGATAAAAAAATTAAATATAAAACCTGTGCAAGCGATACCAACTACAGTTACAAGCTTAATTCAAGATGTTGTAAAACTTAAAGGGACAGTAAACCTAAAAAAATGTATTCCATTAATTGTAAATTTGATACATAAATAATAAATCATCAATATACATGCGATTCAACTTTTTTTGTATTATTTCCAAGTCCTGGGCTTGTGAACGCAAACGGGAGTGTGTCTATACGAGCACAATAATAGTGACATTGCAATTGTTATAAACAGAGGAGGAGTCACGAATGTGCATGTGGTGATAAAAAATTCAACTGCGCATGCGATTGAATGAGCATTCCTGACAAAATGTAAGCAAAATACTCATTAAATGAGGTGCAATTATTGGATATAGTCAAATTAAGCTGTGCTGTGTCGTGCCCGGTATTTTAGTAGGCTGCCTTGATTTCTGCATGCTGGAAGATATTAAAGTAAGTGTTTAAAAAATATTCTTATATTATATAGCATGATATTTATGGGCATTATGCCCTTTACTAGTACTATAAAGATACTATTTTTAAAAACTGAGCAAAAAATAAAAGTTTGCTGGTTCTTCAAGCACAAATGACAACATGTGTATTGCTATACAATGAATAAAAATACTGTTTCCCTTAACTCTGACAAATAAAAAATTATCAATTATCAATTTTCTTCGTTCTCTTGTTAACTTTATTTGAAAAAGCATGAATGTAAGCTGAAAAAGCTGGCCCATTTTTGGGTCAGCACCTGGGTAGCGCTTGCTGATTGGTGGCTACATTAGACACCAATCAGCAAGCGCTACCCAGGGTTCTTAACTAAAAATGGGCTGGCTCCTAAGCTTACATTATTGCTTTTTCAAATAAAGATACAAATGGAACAAAGAAAAATTGATAATCGGAATAAATTAGATCGTTTAATTTTGACTAGACTATCCCTTTAATACAATATAGCTGTATTTAATTGTTTACCCTTTGTATGTATATATTTACATATATATTTTTAACATAGCTGTGTGCTTGCAAAAGTGTGCCTGACTTTTTATCCAGAGCAAAATTCATGGCAGCAACTTCTTTGTAGCCTAAAGTGAATGTAAAATTTTATGCTAAAGTGCCCGGTTTTAGAAAAATTCGATTAAAAACAGGGGCACTTTAATTCATCAAAATTTACATTTCACTCGTGTTGTGAAAAAATACTTACCTTTTAATCTTGACAGCCGCTCCAGCTTCCTCTGCCCGTCGCAAAGCCTTTTCCTGGGTCTAAAATGAGGAATACAGCTTCCTCCAATCACAGCGTTGAATCAGACACTGATTCCCCAGGGGGGTAAGCCAGTGGCGTCACTAGGGGGTGCGGGCCGCACCCGGGTGACACACTAAGAGAAATTTCTAATTTCCAGAATTAGTTTTCCCGGCTACTTTTGCTTGTTTGTACTTTGCTCCTCCCCTGCCCAATTTCACTATGAATGTTCTGGGCGTGCCATGGGGCATGCGAAGTAGCGCTGCTAGCCTAAACCTGCCTGCCTATCTGTGCTCACTGCTCAGTGACGTGTGGAGCAGTGGAGTCACTCACTGCTGTGCTGTCTCTCTAAACGGGAATCGGGAAATTGTGAGGGGGATGCCTGGCACCTGACCGCATGACTGTCTGACACTGTCTCTAAAGTGAAGCCGCCACGTATGATGCCCACCAGACTGGTATGGTTAAGGTAAACTAAGTGCACACCGAAGAGGTAGGAGGGCGGGCGGGGGTCTGGGGGTGGGCAGATGGCAGAGGTGATTGGCCATAAGAAGTGGTAGGCACGCGGCCTAGGGATGTGCACTTACAGACTTGGAACAGAGTCAAAGAGCAGAATTTTCATAGTTTGCGTGCCTAAACCTTTTCTTTAATGATTTATTTATAGAGTGCACTGTTTATCTTTCATTTGATGCTCTGCTGAGCCAGGGAGTCTAGGCATGAGCTTTATAATTAATGCAGTGCAGTTTACATATTTTGTATGTGTGTGTGAGTTTTTGTGTGTGTGTCTGAGTGTTTCTCTGTGTATGTGTCTGAGTGTTTTTGTGTGTGTGTGTCTGAGTGTTTCTGTGTGTGTGCCTGAGTGTTTCTGTGTGTGTGCCTGAGTGTTTTTGTGTGTGTCTAAGTGTTTGTGTGTGTTCCTGAGTGTTTTTGTGTGTGTGTGTTTGTGTGTGTCTGAGTGTTTTTGTGTGTGTGTTTGAGTGTTTTTGTGTGTGTTTCTCTTGTAAGGTGTATCCAGTCCATGGATCATCCATTACTTGTGGGATATTCTCCTTCCCAAGAGGAAGCTGCAAGAGGATCACCCACAGCAGAGCTGTCTATATAGCTCCTCCCCTAACTGCAACTTACCAGTCATTCTCTTGCAGCTCTCGACAAGATAGGAAGTAGCTAGAGAGATGTGGTAAATTTATGTAGTTTATCTTCAATCAAAAGTTTATTATTTTCAAATGGTACCGGAGTTGTACTGTTTTAGCCTCAGGCAGAAAGTTGAAGAAGAGTCTGCCTGTGGTTTTTGATGATCTTAGCAGGTTGTAACTAAGATCCATTGCCGTTCTCACACATAACTGAAGAGATGAGGTAACTTCAGCTGGGGGAATGGCGTGCAGGGTCTCCTGCTATGAGGTATGTGCAGTTTAAATTTTTCTAGAGAAATGAATATGCTAGAAAATGCTGTTAATACCGGATTTATTTAAGGTAAGCCTGATTACAGTGATTTAATAATGACTAGTATCATGCTTGCTGTAAAAGGTAATATTCTTATTACTTTCTCACATTACTGAAAATAAGATAACGTTTGCTGGAAGTGTTTAAACGTTTTTTTCTACATATTGGTGATAAAACTTTATTGGGTCCCAGTTTTTCCACATGGCTGGCTAGATTTTGCCTAGGGATAGTTTTTTATTGCCCTATCACTGTGAGTACAAGTTGGGAGGGGCCTAATTTCAGGCCTAAATCGTGCAGTAGTTTTTGCAGCTTGAGACTTCCAGCTTCCCTGAAGGAGTCCCCTGAACACTTAGGACCTCTACAAAGGGTTTTTGTGCCTTCAAAAGTCGTTGTATGGCAGGTAGGGCCACAACAGAGCTGTGGCAGTTTGCTGTGACTGTTAAAAAACACGTTTATATCGTTTTTTTGATCCGGTTTTGAAACTAAGGGGTTAATCATCCATTTGCAAGTGGGTGCAATGCTCTGTTAGTCTATTATACACACTGTAAAAATTTTGTAAGATTTACTGCTTTTTATCACTGTTTTTCAATTTCTGACAAAATTTGTTTCTCTGAAAGGCACAGTACCGTTTTTATTTTTTGCTTGTGTTTTCCAAGCTTGCTGGTCTCATTGCTAGTCTGTTTAAACATGTCTGACATAGAGGAAACTCCTTGTTCATTATGATTAGAAGCCATTGTGGAACCCCCTCTTAGAATGTGTACCAAATGTACTGATTTTACTTTAAGTTATAAAGATCATATTCTGTCTTTAAAAGATTTATCACCAGAGGAAATTGACAAGGGGGAAGTTATGCCGACTAACTCGCCCCACTTGTCAGAACCTTTGACTCCCGCTCAAGGGACTCCCGCTCAAGTGGCGCCAAGTACATCTAGCGCGCCCATGGCGTTTACTTTACAAGACATGGCGGCAGTTATGGATCATACCCTTACAGTGGTATTGTCCAAACTACCAGGGTTACAAGGAAAGCGAGGCAGCTCTGGGACTAGAAAAAATACAGAGCTCTCTGACGCTTTAGTAGCTTTGTCTGATATCCCCTCACAATATGCAGAAGCTGAGGCAGGAGAGCTTCTTTCTGTGGGTGATTTTTCTGACTCAAGGAAGATGCTTCAACCTGATTCTGATATGTCTACATTTAAATTTAAGCTTGAACACCTCCGCGTGTTGCTCAGGGAGGTTTTAGCTACTCTGGATGACTGTGACACCATTATAGTGCCAGAGATATTGTGTAGATTGGATAAATACTATGCAGTGCCTGTTTACACTGATGTGTTTTTTTTTCAGAAATTATTACTAAGGAATGGGATAGAACAGGTGTACCGTTCTCTCCCCCTCCTATTTTTAAGAAAATGTTTCCAATAGATGCCGCTACACGGGACTTATGGCAAACGGTCCCTAAGGTGGAGGGAGCAGTTTCTACCCTAGCTAAGTGTACAATTATTCCCGTCGAGGACAGTTTTGCTTTCCTATATCCAATGGATAAAAAGTTAGAGGGTTACCTTAAGAAAATGTTTATTCAACAAGGTTTTATTCTCCAGCCTCTGGCATGCATTGCCCCGGTCCCTGCTGCTGCGGCCTTCTGGTTTGAGTCTCTGGAAGAGGCCTTACAGGTAGAAACTCCATTGGATGATATACTTGACAAGCTTAAAGCGCTTAAGCTAGCCAATTCATTTGTTTCTGACGCCTATGTTCATTTAACCAAACTAACGGCTAAGAACTCAGGTTTTGCTATACAGGCGCGTAGGGCAATATGGCTTAAATCCTGGTCAGCTGACGTTACTTCAAAGTCTAAGCTTCTCAACATTCCCTTCAAGGGGCAGACCCTATTCGGGCCTGGACTGAAGGAGATCATTTCTGATATTACTGGAGGAAAAGGTCATGCCCTTCCTCAGTATAGGTCTAATAAATTAAGGACCAAACAAACTAATTTTCGTGCCTTTCGAAACTTTAAGACGAGCGCGGCATCAACTCCCTCTAATGCAAAACAAGTGGGAAATTTTACCCAGTCCATGCCGGTCTGGAGACCTAACCAGGCCTGGAACAAAGGTAAGCAGGCCAAGAAGCCTGCTGCTGCCTCTAAGACAGCATGAAAGATCAGCCCCCGATCCGGTAACGGATCTAGTAGGGGGCAGACTTTCTCTCTTCGCCCAGGCTTGGGCAAGAGATGTCCAGGATCCCTTAGCGTTGGAAATTGTGTCCCAGGGATATCTTCTGGACTTCAAAGCTTCTTCCCCAAAAGGAAGATTTCACCTCTCACAATTATCTGCAGACCAGATAAAGAGAGAGGCATTATTACATTGTGTTCAAGACCTCCTAGTTATGGGAGTAATCCACCCAGTTCCAAAGGAGGAACAGGGGCAAGGCTTCTATTCAAATCTCTTTGTGGTTCCCAAGAAAGAGGGAACCTTCAGACCAATCTTAGATCTCAAGATCCTAAACAAATTTCTCAGGGTCCCATCTTTCAAGATGTAGACTATTCGAACCTTCCTACCTATGATCCAGGAGGGTCAATACATGACTACCGTGGACTTAAAGGATGCTTATCTTCACATTCCGATACGCAAAGATCATCATCGGTTTCTCAGGTTCGCCTTCCTAGACAGGCATTACCAATTTGTGGCTCTTACCTTTGGGTTAGCTACGGCACCAAGAATCTTTACGAAGGTTCTGGGGTCACTTTGGGTGGTCCTAAGGCCGCGGGGCATAGCAGTAGCCCCTTACTTAGACGACATTCTGATACAGGTGTCGAATTTCCAAATTGCCAAGTCCCATACGGACATTGTTCTGGCATTCCTGAGGTCTCATGGGTGGAAAGTGAACGAAAAGAAGAGTTCTCTATCCCCTCTCACAAGAGTTTCCTTCCTGGGAACTCTGATAGATTCTGTAGAAATGAGGATTTACCTGCCTTGTTCTTTATTATACTTCTCGCCCTTTGGTGGCTCAGTGTATGGAAGTAATCGGCTTAATGGTAGCGGCAATGGACATAGTTCCGTTTGCCCGCCTACATCTCAGACCGCTGCAACTCTGCATGCTCAGTCAGTGGAATGGGGATTACACAGATTTGTCCCCTCTACTAAATCTGGATCAAGAGACCAGGGATTCTCTTCTCTGGTGGCTATTTCGGGTCCATCTGTCCAAAGGTATAACCTTCCGCAAGCCAGATTGGACAATAGTAACAACAGATGCCAGCCTTCTGGGCTGGGGTGCAGTCTGGAACTCTCTGAAGGCTCAGGGATCGTGGACTCAGGAGGAGGCACTGCTTCCAATAAACATTCTGGAACTAAGAGCGATATTCAATGCTCTTCAGGCTTGGCCTCAGCTAGCGGCAGTGAGGTTCATCAGATTTCAGTCGGACAACATCACGACTGTAGCTTACATCAACCATCAAGGGGTAACAAGGAGTTCCCTAGCGATGTTGGAGGTTTCAAAGATAATTCAATGGGCAGAGATTCACTCTTGCCATCTATCAGCTATCCATATCCCAGGAGTAGAGAACTGGGAGGCAGATTTTCTAAGTCGTCAGACTTTTCATCCGGGGGAGTGGGAGCTCCATCCGGAGGTGTTTGCACAGTTGATTCAACGTTGGGGAAAACCAGAACTGGATCTCATGGCGTCTCGCCATAACGCCAAGCTTCCTTGTTACGGATCCAGGTCCAGGGATCCCAAGGCAGCGCTGATAGATGCTCTAACAGCGCCTTGGTCCTTCAACCTGGCTTATGTGTTTCCACCGTTTCCTCTGCTCCCTCGTCTGATTGCCAAGATGAAACAGGAGAGAGCATCGGTGATTTTGATAGCACCTGCGCGGCCACGCAGGACTTGGTATGCAGATCTGGTGGACATGTCATCCTTTCCACCATGGACTCTGCCTCTGAGGCAGGACCTTCTACTTCAGGGTCCTTTCAACCATCCAAATCTAATTTCTCTGCGGCTGACTGCTTGGAGATTTAACGCTTGATTTTATCAAAGCGTGGTTTCGCCGAGTCGGTCATTGATACCTTAATACAGGCACGAAAGCCTGTCACCAGGAAAATCTATCATAAGATATGGTGTAAATATCTTCATTGGTGTGAATCCAAGGGTTACTAATGGAGTAAGGTCAGGATTCCTAGGATATTATCTTTTCTCCAAGAAGGATTGGAGAAGGGTTTGTCAGCTAGTTCCTTAAAAGGACAGATTTCTGTTCTGTCTATTCTTTTGCACAAACGTCTGGCTAAGTTTCCAGACGTGCAGGCGTTTTGTCAGGCTTTAGTCAGAATCAAGCCTGTGTTTAAACCTGTTGCTCCGCCTTGGGGTTTAAATTTAGTTCTTAAGGTTCTTCAAGGGTACCAAACCTGGTTTTTTACCTAAGGTGGTATCTAATAAAAATATCAATCAGGAGATTGTTGTACCGTCACTGTGTCCTAATCCTTCTTCAAAGAAGGAACGTCTTTTACACAATCTTGACGTGGTTCGTCCTTTAAAGTTTTATTTACAAGCTACTAAAGATTTTCGTCAAACATCTGCATTGTTTGTTGTCTACTCTGGACAGAGGAGAGGCCAAAAGGCTTTGGCAACCTCTCTTTCTTTTTGGCTAAGGAGTATAATACACTTAGCTTATGAGACTGCTGGCCAGCAGCCTCCTGAAAGGATTACAGCTCATTCTACTAGAGCGGTAGCTTCCACATGGGCTTTTAAAAATGAGGCTTCTGTTGAACAGATTTGTAAGGCGGCGACTTGGTCTTCGCTTCATACTTTTTCAAAGTTCTATAAATTTGATACTTTTGCTTCTTCGGAGGCTATTTGTGGGAGAGAGGTCTTGCAGGCAGTGGTGCCTTCCATTTAAGCACATGCTTTGTCCCTCCCTTCATCCATGTCCTATAGCTTTGGTATTGGTATCCCACAAGTAATGGATGATCCGTGGACTGCATACACCTTACAAGAGAAAACATAATTTATGCTTACCTGATAAATTTATTTCTCTTGTGGTGTATCCAGTCCACGGCCCGCCCTGTCATTTTAAGGCAGGTGTTTTTTATTTTTAAACTACAGTCACCAATGCACACTATAGTTTCTCCTTTCTCTTGCTTGTCTTCGGTCGAATGACTGGTAAGTGGCAGTTAGGGGAGGAGCTATATAGACAGCTCTGCTGTGGGTGATCCTCTTGCAGCTTCCTGTTGGGAAGAAGAATATCCCACAAGTAATGGATGATACGTGGACTGGATACACCACAAGAGAAATAAATTTATCAGGTAAGCATAAATTATGTTTTTTGTGTGTGTGTGTCTGAGTGTGTTTTCGAGTGTGTGTGTGTGCATCTGAGTGTCTGAGTGTGTTTTTAAGTGTGTCTGAGTGTGTGTGTGTCTGAGTGTTTGTATGTGTGTGTGCCTGTGTTTTTGTCTTTGTGTGTGTCTGCTTTGTGGGGGGGGGGGCTGACACCATAACTTACCGCAACGAGTGACACCAACCCTAGTGACGCCACTGCCTAAAGAATTAAAAGAACTAGGTTCAAATTCCAGGGAGGAGAAATAGGTCTTACAACTGGCCTAATTCTAACTAACGCCTGAACAAAGGTCTGGACATCATGAAGTTTAGCCAACTTCCTATGGAAAAGAACAGATAAAGTTGAAATTTGACCCTTCAGGTAACTAGCTGATAAACCCTTATGAAGGCCACCTTGTAAGAAATATATTTTTCTCATATAAATTCATAGGGGTGCCAATAATTGTGCACACATATATTTAACAAAGATTTTTTTTACTAAACCTGTGTTGTGTTTGCAATTGTTTGATATCCATGAGAGCAGAATATTTTTGTGTATTTTTTTTTATCAAAAAGTTAAACAATAAAGACAATTTTTCACAGCCTTTTTTGCTCATATTTTCCAAAGGTGCCAGGGAGGGCAATGTACATACATATACATATTTAGACATGTATATGTATGTATCTCAATCCTGCTGCCTGCCTCGCAGCCTCTCTGTGTCACGTGGACCCGGCACGCGGCATGAGTGTAGTGCAGCCGCGTGCAGGGCGTGTGTGTGACTGACGTCACTCACAGTGTGCTCAGACCCAGGCCGGAAGCAGTGCGCATGTGCGGACAGTGCGGCCGATCCGAATGGGGAGGAATGTTTGTGGCCCTGAATCCTGATTCCCTGAAGTACTAGAGACTAGTTGTAGTACGGTAACGGTACCGTACGGCGTGCGCACTGACCAAAGACATAGTTAAGGATTTGTGCTGCACTACAGAGTACACAATTAAACATATACCATATAAATTTATTAAATATTTTCCAAAAACAAAAATAATTCAGTTCTCAAAAAAAATTATTCTATGCCGTGAGGACGCAGTGGGCAGGGCTAAACTACCCTGCGGCCTACCGGGCAAATGCCCGGTACGCCTGATGTCCAGTCCGGGCCTGTTAAAGCTCTTTGCCTGACTTTTTTTTCTAACGCCTGAGACCTCATATCTTTGAGCCCTCATAACTTTTTTGTGCAATTTGTTTAAAATAATTTGTACTCGATAGTGTTATTATGAGTGTAAGTGTACTTTGCAATGTATTTTTAATGTGTTTTGTGATACCTTTTTTGTTTTGTGAAACAGTTAACCAGAGCTCTTAGGATGCGGTGATCATTCTAGAGTAAATCACGATGGCGCTCACACTGTCACGTTTACTTTTACCTTGTAGTATGAGCAATAAACCTAAAACGTGCAAACACCCGCGATAACCCCTTTTCACTTGCACATAACTGTTAGTGCTCCACTCATAATCTGGCCCTTAATTTTAGCATTAGAATATCCGCTTTAAAAAATATTGCATAGTTAAACCCCTGACATAGTAATTTAATATCCAAACAGTTATCAATTTCTAAAAAAAAAAACTGCACATTACAAATTGCCTGAAATTCAATGATCAATCCACATAGAGAAAATCTATGCATATGTTATGGTCTGCAGATTTTACACTATATAATCTATGAGATTTATTCTGTTGCTTTCTGCATTTCTATGAGCACCTCACTAAAATACAAGTCTAAAGTATTTGCTACTAAGTGAAGCACAGTCTGTATCAATATTGACAATCAGCTGGGTTTCTTAACTTTCACTCCTGAGTGGAGAAACTACCTTGGATGCAATGGAGTAAACCTCTGAACAAAACATGGTTTATTTTTCTACCAAGAAAAACAAATCTCCAATAAAGCAGAATAGCTATCATTTCTAAATGCAAAGTCAGCTCATATACTGTAGGTGGGTCCATTTTAACTAAAAAACATAATTTATACTTACCAGATAAATTCCTTTCCTTTCGGATAGGGAGAGTCCACGGCCCTGCACGTTTTTTCTTGTCTATGGACGGTCTCCTATTATTTATTTTATCTTCTGGCACCATTTATACCCTAATGTTTCTCCTACTTTTCCTTGTTCCCTCGGCAGAATGACTGGGGTAATGAGGAAGTGGGAGGGATATTTAAGCCTTTGGCAGGGGTGTCTTTGTCTCCTCCTGGTGGCCAGGTGTTGTATTTCCCAACAGTAAGGCATTAAGCCCTCCCTATCTTAGAAGGAAAATAAAAATTTCAGTTTTTAGAAAAATGTCAGCAACTGCTAATAATTGCACAATCTTGCATGTAATCTGTCAAAATGTTGGGAAACTATGATCTTAATCTCTTTAGCTGCAATATGGTCCTCTCTGGCAGGCAACAAGCTTAGGGAGACTTTTTTTTTCTTAACCTTTAGAGGAAATCTAAATTTAATTCCATTGTCCTAATAACATTAAAGTAAAAAATTTACTGTATGGCCCCCCTTAGTCTGTTCTCAATGACTTGTTATACCAGCTAGAGTATTAAATGTATTGAAAATTATAGCTTACTATGAAAGAGTAAAAACGGCAATATCATATTGTGTTATATTAGTAGGCATCTTGATTTAGCAACTATTTAATTCAGTTTTAAATGGTAACTGCTTTTTGTACAACAGTATTTTTATATTACTATTGCTACTTTAAAGTGAATGTAAATTTTGATGCTAAAGTGCCCGTTTTTTAAAAATTCGATTAAAAACAGGGGCACTTTAATTCATCAAAATTTACATTTCACTCGTTGTGAAAAAATACTTACCTTTTAAACTTGACAGCCGCTCCAGCTTCCCCCGGTCGTCACAAGCCATTTCTGGCGTCAGAAATGATGGGTTCGGTCATCCTCCAATCACGGCTTCTTGGGTGGTTTTGACTGATAACATCAATCAAGAAATAGTTTTTTCTTCTCTCTGTCCAGTCCCTGCTTACTCTAAAGAAAGATTGTTACATAATCTGGACGTAGTTTAAGCTGTGAAGTTCTATCTCCAAGTGGCTAAAGAGTTTAGAAAAACTTCTAAAGATTGTTACATAATCTGGACGTAGTTTGAGCTCTGAAGTTCTATCTCCAAGTGACTAAAGAGTTTAGAAAAACTTCTAATTTGTTTGTACATTACTCTAGGAATCGTAAAGGACAGAAAGCTACTAAGGTGGCATCTTGGTTTAAACAAGTGATTCACAAGGTTTACTTGGTGTGGGATAAGTCGCCCCCTAAGCGTATTACAGCTCACTCTACCAGAGCAGAGGCAACATTATGGGCCTTTAAGAATTATGTATCTTTTGAGCAGATTTGCAAAGCTGCCACATGTTCCTCCTTACATACCTTTTCCAAATGTTATTATTTTGATGTCTTTGCATCTTCGCAAGCAGTTTTTGGCAGGAAAGTCCTTCAGGCTGCAGTGTCGGCTAAATAGGAACTGTTGTTGAAAGTATTTTCCCACCCTGTCCGTAACATAAACCATCGGCTTGGGTATCCCATGTGTTATGGAGGTCTGTGGACCAGCATCATTTTACGAAAGAAAACTAAATTTATGCTTACCTGATAAATTCTTTTCTTGCTGAAGGATGATGGTCCACAAGCCCCGCCCACTTTATTTGCGACAGTTCTAACGACACCTCTATAAACCCGGCTTTGCCTTTGTTACCTTTCTTTCCTATTCTCTACTATAGGAGAGAGATGGGAGGTGGGAGGATTTTAAATCTCTTGTATGAGTTCTTGACCTCCTCCTAGTGGCGGGAAATATATCCCATATGCTATGGGACAATCATCAGTCAAATAACTTTTAACCCTTATAAATATTTTTAATTAAAATGTATACAAATGTTTATAAGATAGTGGATATATGAGTGTAACACTTAAATTTATTTATTTTGGCCTAGATTACTAGTGGAACGCAATACTGTGCCTTCACAAGCACGATATTTGTGCTGCACTCAGTAATACCAGTGCACGTAAATGTGCACTGGTATCACAAGCCTTGTTCTCATGCTGTGAGGCACAGCAAACCACCTAGCACAGCGCAGGGGGCAATTTGCGCAAGGGTTGGCAACAAGATAAAAATGAATATGTATATGAATATATAGATAAATATTTATGTGTTTATATGTGTATATACACATATTAACACACACACATATATATATATATATATATATATATATATATATATATATATATATGTATATAAGCATATACATATATATTTGCAGTAAACACAGTCCCCATTAACTTCAATGTAAAGGCACTTTCAGTGCCGTTTTTTTTTTTCTTCAAACACCCCACATCCCCATACTTTAGCCCCTTATAAATGCTTTGTGCAGTTTTTTTATATATATATATATATATATATATATATATATATAAAAATACTCATATTTATATTAATTAACTGTCAACTTTATTTGGGGGGCAATTGGGGCAAAGTGAAACCGCAAGCTCACAGGAGCATTAACCAGCCACCAATGTCTGGTTATTTAACGTGCGAAAACAGGGAAATTTGCCTCTTTGCAGGCGAACGTTAAAATAGCACTCAACTTGTAATCCAGCACTTTGTGCTTGGGGAAACTTTTTATTTAGCCCTAACCCTTTATGTGAGAACTTCCGTTGCACTAACCTGACGAGCGCAAATTTTGTTTGCCCTTGTGCGGTCGCGTTTACTCTCAACTTGTAATACACGTGCAAGTTAATGTGGACACACTATAGCAATATTGCGCCCGTGCTAATGATAGCGCGGAACTTGTTATCTAGTATATATTTATTTGGGTCAGTAATACAAAAATGATATGCTCTTAGAGTATGTGATATTTGCATCAGTTTGTTACTTTTTATAAGGGTTTTATATACAATATATCAAAAATTGTTGAAAACCAAAACATGCATCAGTAATTAGAGAGGCTGAAGTGCATTTTGCAGGATGCAGAACCCTGGCACCATTACATGCTGAACAGTGATTGGTTTATATGTGCATTATCCATTAATATGCATCCCAAATGGGCTACAGCACTGGTTTTCAGGTCTCCATTACAGGTCGCATTTTGAGGATATCTGAACTAGAGCACAGGTAAAATAATCAGCTGATTTGTAAAGATGGTTATTTCACCTGCTCTCATCCAGGGTAATCCTGAAAACCAGTGGGCTACAGCAATAGAAGTAAGGTAAATCACATTCAAGGTTATTTCTCTTGTAAGGTGTATCCAGTCCACGAATCATCCATTACTTGTGGGATATTCTCATTCCCAACAGGAAGTTGCAAGAGGACACCCACAGCAGAGCTGTTATATAGCTCCTCCCCTAATTGCCATATCCAGTCATTCTCTTGCAACTCTCAACACGCTTGGAGGTAGTAAGAGAGAGTGGTGAAATATAGTTAGTTTTTTATCTTCAATCAAAAGTTAGTTATTTTAAATGGTACCGGAGTTGTACTATTTTATCCCAGGCAGTAAATAGAAGAAGAATCTGCCTGAGTTTTCTATGATCTTAGCAGGTTGTAACTAAGATCCATTGCTGTTCTCACATATGTCTGAGGAGAGAGATAACTTCAGCGGGAGAATGGCGTGCAGGTTACTCTGCTATGAGGTATGTGCAGTTACAATTTTTTCTAGAAATGGAAAATGCTAGAAAATGCTGCTGATACCGGATTAATGTAAGTTAAATATATGCTTTGGTGATAAAACTTTATTGGGGCCTAGTTTTTTCCACATGGCTGGCTTGAATTTTGCCTAGAAACAGTTTCCTGAGGCTTTCCACTGTTGTAGTATGAGTGGGAGGGGCCTATTTCTCTTACAAGGTGTATCCAGTCCACGGATTCATCCTTACTTGTGGGATATTCTCATTCCCTACAGGAAGTGGCAGAGAGAGCACACAGCAGAGCTGTCCATATAGCTCCCCCTCAGGCTCCGCCCCCCAGTCATTCTCTTTGCCGCTCTAACAAGTAGCATCTCCACGGGAGGGTAAAGTGAATGTGGTGTTAGATTTGTAGCTTTTATTTCTTCAATCAAAAGTTTGTTATTTTAAAATAGTGCCGGTTTGTACTATTTACTCTGTGGCAGAAAGTGATGAAGATTTCTGCTGAGAGGAAAACGATTTTAGCATGTTGTAACTAAAATCCATTGCTGTTCCCACACATGTCTGATGAGTACCAGAAAACTTCAGTTGGGGGGAACAGTCTGCAGGCTTAACTGCTATAAGGTATGTTCAGTCATTTTTTTCTAGTCAAGACTTAGTAATGCTAGAAGACTGACAAGAATCCCCATGTGGGGAAGGTAAGCCATATTCTGAGACTTAGTATAGAAGGAAGGCTTAATTAAAAGGGCTCAAAACACTGATGGACACTATTAAGGGGCAATCGATTATTTTATAACAAAAATCTGATCTTTTTACAAGTTTTTATTACATTTGGAACGTTTTTATGGGTTTTATTCCACATGGCATATATTTAGACACCTATTTAGGCTTGTGAAGGCCCACAACTCCAGAGTGGAGAGGGAGGGGGCCTAGATTTCGCGCCTCAGTTGCGCAGTTGATATTGCAGACAGCTTCATGCAGCTTCACGTGGAGGGTCCAAAGATTACTTGAGGACTTCATAGAGGCTTATTTTCGATCAAAACTAATCCCCAAGGAAGGTAGGGCCACAGCAGATTGCTGTGGCATGGTGCTGTAGTTTGCTAACTGGTTGCCAGCTTTAATTTGCTCCGGTTTGGGCATTAAGGGGTTAATTGACTTGAAATTCACTGTGCAATCATTTCAAAGCATTAGGATCATATGGTGAAAATTTCATAAAGATTGCGTTATTTTTTGAGATTTAGTAAAAAAAGTGTGCGCTTTTTATTATTTAAAGGCACAGTACCGTTTTTTCTAAAATTGTATTTTTCTGTATTTGAGTGCTGTCTAAGTCTGTTTAACATGTCTGAGCCTACAGATAGACGTTGTTCTATGTGTTTAATTGCCATGGCGGAACCCCCTTTACATTTGTGTTTAAAGTGTGCTAAGGTATCTAAGCATTTTAAAGACCATGCAGTGACACTTAAAAATGTAGCCCAAGATGATTCTTTAACGGAAGGTAACGAGGATAGACCACCTTCCTCTCCCCATGTGTCGACACCAGTTACGCCCGCGCAAGCGATGCCTAGTACCTCTAGCGCATTGGCCCCTATTACATTACAACAATTAGCAGCAGTCATGGATAATTCCCTTGCGGCTTTTCTATCCAAACTGCCAGTTTTTCCTAAAAAGCATGATAGCTCAGTTTTAAGAACAGAGAATGAGCAATCAGAAACTTTGGATGATTTATCCGTTGTACCCTCACAACACTGAAGGGGCAGTGAGGGATGTGCTGTCCGAGGGAGAAATTTCTGACACAGGAAAGGTTTCTCAGCGGGCAGAATCAGATTCCTTAGCGTTTAAATTTAAGCTGGAACACCTCCGCTTACTGCTTAAGGAGGTTTTTAGTTATGCTGGATGATTGCGACCCCATGGTGGTCCCAGAAAAATTGTGTAAAATGGACAAGTTTCTAGAAGTCCCTGTATACACTGATGCGTTTCCGATCCCGAATAGGGTGGCGGATATTGTAACTAGGGAGTGGGAGAGACCAGGTGTACCTTTTGTTCCCCCCCTATCTTTAAGAAAATGTTCCCCATAACTGACCCCAGGCGGGACGCGTGGCA
Organism: Bombina bombina; assembly: GCF_027579735.1. NCBI lineage: Eukaryota > Metazoa > Chordata > Amphibia > Anura > Bombinatoridae > Bombina > Bombina bombina. The sequence goes on from NC_069499.1 coordinate 1,384,138,189, forward strand.
GACGGTCCCTAAGGTAGAGGGAGCAGTTTCAACACTAGCTAAGCGCACAACCATACCAATAGAAGACAGTTGTGCTTTCAAAGATCCTATGGATAAAAAATTAGAAGGTTTACTAAAGAAAATATTTGTTCAACAAGGTTTCCTTCTTCAACCGATTGCCTGTATTATTCCTGTAACTACTGCAGCGGCTTTCTGGTTTGAGGCGTTGGAGGAGTCGCTCCAGAGGGAGACTTCATATGACGAAGTCATGGATAGTATTCATGCTCTAAAGCTGGCTAATTCTTTTATCACAGATGCCGCCTTACAATTAGCTAAGTTAGCGGCGAAAAATTCTGGTTTTGCCATTATGGCGCGAAGAGAGCTTTGGCTCAAATCATGGTCGGCTGACGTGTCGTCCAAAACAAAATTACTAAATATTCCTTTCAAGGGAAAAACCCTTTTTGGTCCTGAGTTGAAAGAAATTATTTTGGATATCACTGGGGGAAAGGGCCATGCCCTCCCGCAAGATAGACTGTTTAAGGCCAAAAACAAGGCTAATTTTCGCTCCTTTCGCAACTTCAGGAGCGGCCCTGCTTCAACCTCTGCAACCGCAAAGCAAGAGGGTAACGCTTCACAGCCCAAAGCAACCTGGATACCTTTGCAGGGCTGGAACAAGGGTAAACAGGCCAAGAAGCCTGCGGCTGCTACTAAGACAGCATGAAGGGGTAGCCCCCGATCCGGGACCGGATCTAGTAGGGGGCAGACTCTCTCTCTTTGTCAGGCTTGGGCAAGAGATGTTCCAGATCCCTGGGCATTAGAAATCGTTGCTCAGGGATATCTTCTAGAATTCAAGGACTCTCCTCCAAGGGGAAGGTTCCACATTTCTCGTTTGTCTTCAGACCAGACAAAGAAACAGGCGTTCTTACGCTGTGTAGAAGATCTATTAAAGATGGGAGTGATATATCCAGTTCCGATTGCAGAACAAGGACTGGGGTTTTACTCAAACCTGTTTGTAGTTCCCAAAAAGGAAGGAACTTTCAGGCCAATCCTGGATCTAAAAATTCTAAACAAATTCCTCAGAGTTCCATCATTCAAAATGGAAACCATTCGGACAATCTTACCGATGATCCAGGAAGGTCAATATATGACTAGCGTGGATCTAAATATGCGTACCTACATATTCCTATCCACACAGATCACCATCAGTTCCTAAGGTTCACTTTTCTGGACAAGCATTACCAGTTCATGGCCCTTCCTTTCGGTTTGGCCACTGCTCCCAGAATTTTCACAAAGGTGCTAGGGTCCCTTCTGGCGGTACTAAGACCATGGGGCATTGCAGTAGCACTTTATCTGGACGACATCTTAATACAGGCGTCGTCTTTTCCCAGAGCCAAGGCTCATACGGACATTGTTCTGGCCTTTCTAAGGTCTCAGGGGTGGAAGGTGAACGTCGAAAAAAGTTCTCTGTCCCCGCTCACAAGGATTCACTTCCTGGGAACACTAATAGACTCGGTAGAAATTAAAAAATTTCTGACGGAGGTCAGGAAGTTAAAGCTTTTAACTACTTGCCGAGTTCTTCATTCCATTCCTCGGCCTTCTGTAGCTCAGTGCATGGAGATAATCGGATTAATGGTTGCGGCAATGGACGTTGTCCCTTTTGCCCGAATTCATCTCAGACCACTGCAACTGTGCATGCTCAAACAGTGGAATGGGGATTATGCAGATTTGTCTCCTCAAATACAACTGGGCCAGAAAACCAGAGATTCTCTTCTCTGGTGGTTGTCTCAGGATCACCTGTCTCAGGGAATGTGCTTCCGCAGACCGGAGTGGATCATTGTCACGACCGATGCCAGTCTGTTAGGCTGGGGTGCCGTCTGGGACTCCCTGAAAGCGCAGGGCCTATGTTCTCGGGAAGAATCTCTTCTCCCGATAAACATTTTGGAACTGAGAGCGATATTCAACATGCTCCAGGCATGGCCTCAACTAGCGGAGGCCAAATTCATCAGATTTCAGTCGGACAACATCACGACTGTAGCGTACATCAATCATCAGGGAGGAACAAAGAGTTCCCTAGCGATGAAGGAAGTATCCAAGATCATCAAATGGGCGGAGGATCACTCCTGCCATCTAACTGCAATTCAAATCCCAGGAGTAGACAACTGGGAGGCGGATTTTCTAAGTCCTCAGACTTTTCACCCGGGGGAGTGGGAACTCCACCCAGAGGTTTTTGCTCAGCTGACCCAGCTATGGGGCATTCCAGAGTTGGATCTGATGGCGTCCCGTCAGAACACCAAACTTCCTCTTTACGGATCCAGGTCCAGGGACCCCAAGGCGGCATTGATAGATGCTCTAGTAGCGCCTTGGTCCTTCAATCTGGCTTATGTCTTTCCACCGTTTCCCCTTCTCCCTCGACTGGTAGCCAGAATCAAACAGGAGAAGGCTTCGGTAATTTTGATAGCGCCTGCGTGGCCACGCAGGACTTGGTATGCAGACCTAGTGGACATGTCATCTGTTCCACCATGGACACTGCCATCGAGGCAGGATCTTCTAATACAGGGTCCATTCAAGCATCCAAATCTAGTTTCTCTGCAACTGACTGCTTGGAGATTGAACGCTTGATTTTATCTAAGCGTGGGTTCTCTGAATCAGTTATAGATACTCTGATCCAGGCTAGAAAGCCTGTCACCAGGAAAATTTACCATAAGATATGGCGGAAATATCTTTGTTGGTGTGAATCCTAGGGTTACTCGTGGAGTAAAATTAGGATTCCCAGGATATTGTCTTTTCTTCAAGAAGGATTGGAGAAAGGATTGTCAGCTAGTTCCTTAAAGGGACAGATATCTGCTCTGTCTATCCTGTTACACAAGCGTCTGGCAGAAGTACCAGACGTTCAAGCGTTTACGCAGGCTTTAGTCAGAATCAAGCCTGTCTATAAACCTGTGGCTCCTCCATGGAGTCTAAATTTAGTTCTTTCAGTTCTTCAAGGGGTTCCGTTTGAACCTTTACATTCCATAGATATTAAGTTATTATCTTGGAAAGTTTTGTTTTTGGTAGCTATATCTTCTGCTCGAAGAGTCTCAGAATTATCTGCTTTGCAGTGTAATTCACCATATCTGGTGTTCCATGCAGATAAGGTGGTTTTGTGTACCAAACCTGGTTTTCTTCCTAAAGTGGTTTCTAATAAGAATATTAACCAGGAAATCATTTTTCCTTCTCTATGTCCTAATCCATCTTCAAAGAAGGAACGGCTATTACACAATCTTGATGTGGTTTGTGCTTTAAAATTCTATTTGCAAGCAACTAAAAATTTCAGACAAACATCATCCTTGTTTGTTGTCTATTCTGGTAAGAGAAGAGGTCAGAAAGCGACTGCTAACTCTCTTTCCTTCTGGCTGAAAAGCATCATCCAATTGGCTTATGAGAATGCTGGGCAGCAGCCTCCTGAACGAATTACAGCTCATTCCACCAGAGCTGGGGCTTCCACATGGGCTTTCAAGAATGAGGCTTCTGTTGAACAGATTTGTAAGGCAGCGACTTGGTCTTCACTGCATACTTTTGCCAAATTTTACAAATTCGATACTTTTGCTTCTTCGGAGGCTATTTTTGGGAGAAAGGTTTTGCAAGCAGTGGTGCCTTCCGTTTAGGTTACCTGACTTGTTCCCTCCCTTCATCTGTGTCCTAAAGCTTTAGTATTGGTATCCCACAAGTAAGGATGAATCCGTGGACTGGATACACCTTTTAAGAGAAAACAGAATTTATGCTTACCTGATAAATTACATTCTCTTACGGTGTATCCAGTCCACGGCCCGCCCTGGCACTTAAGTCAGGTTCAAATTTATTTTTGTTAAACTACAGTCACCACTGCACCCTATGGTTTCTCCTTTTTCTCCTAACCGTCGGTCGAATGACTGGGGGGGGGCGAAGCCTGAGGGGGAGCTATATGGACAGCTCTGCTGTGTGCTCTCTTTGCCACTTCCTGTAGGGAATGAGAATATCCCACAAGTAAGGTGGACTGGATACACTGTAAGAGAAAGTAATTTATCAGGTAAGCATAAATTCTGTTTTTAGCGCTTTTTTGCGCAGTTAAAATTACAGACTGAGACATCCAGCATCCCTCAGGAGTCCCCTGAATGCTATAGGACATCTCTAAAGGGCTCAAAGGCTTTCCAAAGTCGTTTATTGGGGAAGGTAGGGCCACAGCAGAGCTGTGGCAGTTTGTTGTGACTGTTAAAAAACGTTTTTTGATCCGTTTTTTGAACTAAGGGGTTAATCATCCATTTGCAAGTGGGTGCAATGCTCTGTTAGCTTACTAAACACACTGTAAAAATTTTGTTTGTGTAACTGCCTTTTTTCACTGTTTTTCAAATTCTGACAAAATTTGTTTCTCTTAAAGGCTCAGTACCGTTTTTTATATTTGCTTGTTAACTTGATTTAAAGTGTTTTCCAAGCTTGCTGGTCTCTTTGCTAGTCTGTATAAACATGTCTGACATAGAGGAAACTCCTTGTTCATTATGTTTAAAAGCCATGGTGGAACCCCCCTGTGTACCAAATGTACTGATTTCACTTTAAGCAATAAAGATCATATTCTGTCTTTAAAAAAATTATCACCAGAGGAATCTGATGAGGGGGAAGTTATGCCGACTAACTCTCCCCACGTGTCAGATCCTTTGACTCCCGCTCAAGGGACTCACGCTCAAATGGCGCCAAGTACATCTAGGGCGCCCATAGCGATTACTTTACAAGACATGGTGGCAGTCATGGATAATACACTGTCAGCGGTATTAGCCAGACTACCTGAATTTAGAGGTAAGCGAGATAGCTCTGGGGTTAGACGAAATGCAGAGCATACTGACGCTTTAAGAACCATGTCTGATACTGCCTCATAATATGCAGAAGCTGAGGAAGGAGAGCTTCAGTCTGTGGGTGATGTTTCTGATTCAGGTAGGATACCTGATTCTGATATTTCTACATTTAAATTTAAGCTTGAACACCTCCGCATGCTACTCAAAGAGGTTTTAGCTGCTCTGAATGACTGTGATACAATTGCAGTGCCAGAGAAATTGTGTACACTGGATAAATACTATGCAGTGCCGGTGTGTACTGATGTTTTTCCAATACCTAAAAGGTTTACAGAAATTATTACTAAGGAATGGGATAGACCAGGTGTGCCGTTCTCTTCCCCTCCTATTTTTAGAAAAATGTTTCCAATAGACGCCACCACACGGGACTTATGGCAGACAGTCCCTAAGGTGGAGGGAGCAGTTTCTACTCTAGCAAAGCGTACTACTATCCCTGTCGAGGACAGTTGTGCTTTTTTAGATCCAATGGATAAGAAATTAGAAGGTTACCTTAAGAAAATGTTTATTCAACAAGGTTTTATCCTACAGCCCCTTGCATGCATTGCTCCTGTCACTGCTGCTGCGGCGTTCTGGTTTGAGTATCTGGAAGAGGCTTTACAGGTAGAGACTCCATTGGATGACATACTTGGCAAGCTTAGGGCACTTAAGCTAGCCAATTCTTTTGTTTCTGATGCCCATTTTCATTTGACTAAACTAACGGCTAAGAATTCTGGTTTTGCTATACAGGCGCGCAGGGTGCTATGGCTTAAATCATGGTCAGCTGACGTGACTTCAAAATCTAAGCTACTTAACATTCCCTCCAAGGGGCAGACCCTATTCGGGCCTGGTTTGAAGGAGATTATTGCTGATATCACTGGAGGAAAAGGTCATGCCCTTCCTCAGGACAGGTCCAAATCAAGGGCCAAACAGTCTAATTTTCGTGCCTTTCGAAACTTCAAGGCAGGTACGGCATCAACTTCCTCTAATGCAAAACAAGAGGGAACTTTTGCTCAGTCCAAGACGGTCTGGAGACCAAACCAGACCTGGAACAAAGGTAAGCAGGCCAAAAAGCCTGCTGCTGCCTCTAAGACAGCATGAAGGAACGGCCCCCTATCCGGTAACGGATCCAGTAGGGGGCAGACTTTCACTCTTTGCCCAGGCGTGGGCAAGAGATGTCCAGGATCCCTGGGCGCTGGAAATTATATCCCAGAGATATCTTCTGGACTTCAAAGCTTCCCCCCCAAAAGGGAGATTTCACCTTTCACAATTATCTGCAAACCAGATAAAGAGAGAGGCATTCTTACACTGTGTACGAGACCTCCTAGTTATGGGAGTGATCCATCCAGTTCCAAAGGAGGAACAGGGACAGGGTTTTTACTCAAATCTGTTTGTGGTTCCCAAAAAAGAGGGAACCTTCAGACCAATTTTGGATCTAAACATCTTAAACAAATTCCTCAGCGTTCCATCATTCAAGATGGAGACTATTCGTACCATCCTACCTATGATCCAGGAGGGTCAATACATGACTACAGTGGATTTAAAGGATGCTTATCTTCACATTCCGATACACAAAGATCATCATCGGTTTCTCAGGTTTGCCTTTCTAGACAGGCATTACCAGTTTGTAGCTCTTCCCTTTGGATTAGCTACAGCCCCAATAATCTTTACGAAGGTTCTGGGGTCGCTTCTGGCGGTCCTAAGGCCGCGGGGCATATCAGTGGCCCCTTATTTAGACGACATCCTGATACAGGCGTCAAACTTCCAAATTGCCAAGTCTCATACGGACGCAGTACTGGCATTTCTGAGATTGCATGGGTGGAAAGTGAACGAGGAAAATAGTTCTCTATCCCCACTCACAAGAGTTTCCTTCCTAGGGACTCTGATAGATTCTGTAGAAATGAAAATTTACCTGACGGAGTCCAGGTTATCAAAGCTTCTAAATTCCTGCCGTGTTCTTCATTCCATTCCGCGCCCTTCGGTGGCTCAGTGCATGGAAGTAATCGGCTTAATGGTAGCGGCAATGGACATAGTGCCGTTTGCACGACTACATCTCAGACTGCTGCAACTATGCATGCTCAGTCAGTGGAACGGGGATTACACAGATTTGTCCCCTCTACTAATTCTGGATCAAGAGACCAGGGATTCTCTTCTCTGGTAGCTATCTCGGGTCCATCTGTCCAAAGATATGACCTTTCGCAGGCCAGATTGGACAATTGTAACAACAGATGCCAGCCTTCTAGGTTGGGGCGCAGTCTGGAACTCCCTGAAGGCTCAGGGATCGTGGACTCAGGAGGAGACACTCCTTCCAATAAATATTCTGGAACTGAGAGCGATATTCAATGCTCTTCAGGCTTGGCCTCAGTTAGCAACTCTGAGGTACATCAGATTTCAGTCGGACAACATCACGACTGTGGCTTACATCAACCATCAAGGGGGAACAAGAAGTTCCCTAGCGATGTTAGAAGTCTCAAAGATAATTCGCTGGGCAGAGTTTCACTCTTGCCACCTATCAGCTATCCATATCCCAGGTGTAGAGAACTGGGAGGTGGATTTTCTAAGTCGTCAGACTTTTCATCCGGGAGAGTGGGAACTCCATCCGGAGGTGTTTGCACAATTGGTTCATCGTTGGGGCAAACCAGAACTGGATCTCATGGCGTCTCGCCAGAACGCCAAGCTTCCTTGTTACGGATCCAGGGCCAGGGATCCCAAGGCGACGCTGATAGATGCTCTAGCAGCGCCCTGGTCTTTCAACCTGGCTTATGTGTTTCCACCGTTTCCTCTGCTCCCTCGACTGATTGCCAAGATCAAGCAGGAGAGAGCATCGGTGATTTTGATAGCACCTGCGTGGCCTCACAGGACCTGGTATGCAGATCTGGTGGACATGTCATCCTTTCCACCATGGACTCTGCCTCTGAGACAGGACCTTCTACTTCAGGGTCCTTTCAACCATCCAAATCTAATTTCTCTGAGACTGACTGCCTGGAGATTGAACGCTTGATTTTATCAAAGCGTGGCTTCTCCGAGTCAGTCATTGATACCTTAATACAGGCACGAAAGCCTGTCACCAGGAAAATTTACCATAAGATATGGCGTAAATATCTTTATTGTTGTGAATCCAAGGGTTACTCATGGAGTAAGGTCAGGATTCCCAGGATATTATCTTTTCTCCAAGAGGGTTTGGAAAAAGGGTTGTCAGCTAGTTCCTTAAAGGGACAGATTTCTGCTCTGTCTATTCTTTTGCACAAGCGTCTGGCAGATGTTCCAGACGTTCAGGCATTTTGTCAGGCTTTGGTTAGAATCAAGCCTGTGTTTAAACCTGTTGCTCCCCCATGGAGCTTAAATTTGGTTCTCAAGGTTCTTCAAGGAGTTCCGTTTGAACCTCTTCATTCCATAGGTATCAAACTTTTATTTTGGAAAGTTCTTTTTTTGGTTGCTATTTCCTCGGCTCGTAGAGTCTCCGAGTTATCTGCTTTACAGTGTGATTCTCCTTATCTGATCTTCCATACGGATAAGGTAGTCCTGCGTACCAAACCTGGGTTTTTACCTAAGGTGGTATCTAACAAGTATATCAATCAAGAGATTGTTGTTCCATCCTTGTGTCCTAATCCTTCTTCAAAGAAGGAACGTCTATTACACAATCTGGACGTGGTTCGTGCTTTAAAGTTTTACTTACAAGCTACTAAAGATTTTCGTCAAACATCTGCTTTGTTTGTTGTCTACTCTGGACAGAGGAGAGGTCAAAAGGCTTCGGCAACCTCTCTTTATTTTTGGCTAAGAAGCATAATCCGCTTAGCCTATGAGACTGCTGGACAGCAGCCTCCTGAAAGGATTACAGCTCATTCTACTAGAGCTGTGGCTTCCACTTGGGCCTTTAAAAATGAGGCTTCTGTTGAACAGATTTGCAACGCGGCGACTTGGTCTTCGCTTCATACTTTTTCAAAATTCTACAAATTTGATACTTTTGCTTCTTCGGAGGCTATTTTTGGGAGAAAGGTTTTACAGGCAGTGGTACCTTCTGTTTAAGTACCTACCTTGTCCCTCCCTTCATCCGTGTACTTTAGCTTTGGTATTGGTATCCCACAAGTAATGGATGATCCGTGGACTGGATACACCTTACAAGAGAAAACACAATTTATGCTTACCTGATAAATTTATTTCTCTTGTGGTGTATCCAGTCCACGGCCCGCCCTGTCATTTTAAGGCAGGTAATTTTTTCATTTAAACTACAGTCACCACTGCACCCTATGGTTTCTCCTTTCTCTGCGTGTTTTCGGTCGAATGACTGGATATGGCAGTTAGGGGAGGAGCTATATAACAGCTCTGCTGTGGGTGTCCTCTTGCAACTTCCTGTTGGGAATGAGAATATCCCACAAGTAATGGATGATCCGTGGACTGGATACACCACAAGAGAAATAAATTTATCAGGTAAGCATAAATTGTGTTTTTCAGTGGGTGTGTCCCAGGCCTGCAAAACGCTGCATGCTTTTCTAACAAAACAACTGTTTTAAATGCTTTTAAAATGTGGTTTGCTTGCAGATATTTTGCAGTGCAGTGAATCATTTCTGATGCATAAATAGAAATTGAGTTTGATGTCCCTCTGAGGTAACACACATTGTGTAAAACTGTAGGAACGCTATGAATCCAGAATTAGCCTGCAGTCTCTTATGATGAATGATCGTATACAAGGGAGTGTAATGCTAGTCCTTCCAGTTGCAGGAGACATCTCCCACCCAGCCCTGAGACAACACCAGCCCTTCTGTCTGACTGCGCTCATAAATATAGATTTTCCCCAGAGTGAGAGCAGCTAAAATGTATGGACACTGGACAGGCTCCCTGCTGCCTGATATTGTAGTCAGCATGGTTATTACACATTGTGTTCTGTAAGTATTCATCTATATGAAATAAATTGAGAGGCAAAAGCAGAATCAAAATTTTTTTTTCTAAAATATTACTTTAGCTGAATTACAATAGGGAACATCTATAAACCACTGCGGTAAATAAACCATAGTTTATTACAATGTATCTTTATTAACTGCTGTTGTAGTGTGAAAGTATACATAGACAAAAGATAAATAAACCTATATAGGGCCAGATTACAAAATATTGCTCAATTTGGTAATACCAGCGCACACAAATGTGCACTGGTATTACAAGTGAGGGGCAATGCAAACGCGACCTCACGTTCGTATTGCATGGAAGCATTGCGCTCACAAGAGCGTGCTTCCATAGGCTCAAATGGGAGCCTCATTCTCATGCCGTCAGACATGGCATGAGAACTAGCGCAGCGAAGGGGGTACGTCGCACATCGGTGAGCAGCAATTTTAAATATATATGTATATGAATATATATATTTATGTGTTAATATGTGTTTATACACATAAGCATAGACATATATATATTTACAGGGAACACATAGGCCTAGATTTGGAGTTTGGCGTTAGCCGTGAAAACCAGCGTTAGAGGCTCCTAACGCTGGTTTTAGGCTAACTCTGGTATTTGGAGTCACTCAAAAAAGGGTCTAACGCTCACTTTTCAGCCGCGACTTTTCCATACCGCAGATCCCCTTACGTAAATTGCATATCCTATACTTTTCAATGGGATTTTTCTAACTCCGGTATTTAGAGTCGTGGCTGAAGTGAGCGTTAGAACTCTAACGACAAAACTCCAGCCGCAGGAAAAAAGTCAGTAGTTAAGAGCTTTCTGGGCTAACGCCGGTTCATAAAGCTCTTAACTACTGTACTCTAAAGTACACTAACACCCATAAACTACCTATGTACCCCTAAACCGAGGTCACCCCACATCCCCGCCACTCGATTAAATTTTTTTAACCCCTAATCTGCCGACCGCCAACTACGTTATCCTTATGTACCCCTAATCTGCTTCCCCTAACACCGCCGACCCCTATATTATATTTAGTAACCTCTAACCTGCCCCCCACAACGTCGCCGCCAGCTACCTACACTTATTAACCCCTAATCTGCCGACCGCAAAGCACCGCCACCTACGTTATCCTTATGTACCCCTAATCTGCTGCCCCTAACACCGCCGACCCCTATATTATATTTAGTAACCCCTAACCTGCCCCCCACAACGTCGCCGCCAGCTACCTACACTTATTAACCCCTAATCTGCCGACCGCAAAGCGCCGCCACCTACGTTATCCTTATGTACCCCCAATCTGCTGCCCCTAACACCGCCGACCCCTATATTATATTTATTAACCCCTAATCTGCCCCCCACAACGTCGCCTCCACCTGCCTACACTTATTAACCCCTAATCTGCCGAGCGGACCTGAGCCCTACTATAATAAAGTTATTAACCCCTAATCCGCCTCACTAACCCTATAATAAATAGTATTAACCCCTAATCTGCCCTCCCTAACATCGCCGACACCTAACTTCAATTATTAACCCCTAATCTGCTGACCGGAGCTCACCGCTATTCTAATAAATGTATTAACCCCTAAAGCTAAGTCTAACCCTAACACTAACACCCCCCTAAATTAAATATAATTTTAATCTAACGAAATTAATTAACTCTTATTAAATAAATTATTCCTATTTAAAGCTAAATACTTACCTGTAAAATAAATCCTAATATAGCTACAATATAAATTATAATTACATTGTAGCTATTTTAGGATTAATATTTATTTTACAGGCAACTTTGTAATTATTTTAACCAGGTACAATAACTATTAAATAGTTAAGAACTATTTAATAGTTACCTAGTTAAAATAATTACAAAATTACCTGTAAAATAAATCCTAACCTAAGTTACAATTAAACCTAACACTACACTATCATTAAATTAATTAAATAAAATACCTACAATTACCTACAATTAAACCTAACACTACACTATCAATACATTAATTAAATACAATAGCTACAAATAACTACAATGAAATAAACTAACTAAAGTACAAAAAATAAAAAAGAACTAAGTTACAAAAAATAAAAAAATATCTACAAACATAAGAAAAATATTACAACAATTTTAAACTAATTACACCTACTCTAAGCCCCCTAATAAAACAACAAAGCCCCCCAGATCTTCCTACCTTGTCTTCACCATACCAGGTTCACCGATCGGTCCTGAAGAGCTCCTCCGATGTCCTGATCCAAGCCCAAGCGGGGGGCTGAAGATGTCCATGATCCGGTAGAAGTCTTCATCCAAGCGGGGCAGAAGAAGTCTTCCATCCGATTGAAGTTAGGGTTAGACTTAGCTTTAGGGGTTAATACATTTATTAGCATAGCGGTGAGCTCCGGTCGGCAGATTAGGGGTTAATAATTGAAGTTAGGTGTCAGCGATGTTAGGGAGGGCAGATTAGGGGTTAATACTATTTATTATAGGGTTAGTGAGGCGGATTAGGGGTTAATAACTTTATTATAGTAGCGCTCAGGTCCGCTCGGCAGATTAGGGGTTAATAAGTGTAGGCAGGTGGAGGCGACGTTGTGGGGGGCAGATTAGGGGTTAATAAATATAATATAGGGGTCGGCGATGTTAGGGCAGCAGATTAGGGGTACATAAGGATAATGTAAGTAGCGACGGTGTCCGGAGCGGTAGATTAGGGGTTAATAATAATATGCAGGGGTCAGCGATAGCGGGGGCGGCAGATTAGGGGTTAATAAGTGTAAGGTTAGGGGTGTTTAGACACACCTGCAAAAAAGCCGCGTTCAGCTCCTAACGCAGCCCCATTGTTTGCTATGCGTAAACACTTCCTATTTTTTTTATTTTGAAAAAGCTTTATTAAAGATATAGCAGACAGTATAAACATGTTGAGACCACCCAAAAGAGGGTCCCATTACAAACGTGTCTGCGAAAATTCAACATGTAATCATAAAATAACGGAAACAACATAAGTTAAACAGAATGCAATATTGTCTTCGCAGGAAGACGTGAAAATATAATCTGTAGAAGAATTGAAATGTTTCACTCAATCTAAAGTGGTTGGGAATGCGTAGAGGAAACAAATGGATTGATAGTTATTTAGGCGTTTACTGTGTGTGTAGTGGTATTTTTCCAGCTGTAGGGAGTGGGAAGTTATCTCTCTCCAAGTGTTAATTGATGGGAGGTGTGATGATTTCCAATTTTTTGGGATAAGTCTTTTTGCTGAGTTTACCATAATGGTCAGCAATGGGAGTCTCAATTTACACTTTATTTTAGTGAATTTATTGAAAAGGAATAACCAAATATTTAGGTCTAAGGTAATTGAGAGTGCCTTTTCTATTTCGGCTTTGATCATTAGCCAGTAGGATTGAGCGATGGGGCAAGTCCACCAAATATGAGTGGGGGTACCTTCTATATTGCAGCCTCTCCAACAGGTTGGGGAGGTTGTGGTCAGTGCCGTTTTTTTCTAACACCCTTCTCCCGCCAACTTTAGCCCCAAAAAACTGCTAAGAGCAGTTTTGTTATTTGTTTTTTGTTGTTTTAAATGTTAAATTAAAAAAATAAAAATGAAACTAATACTTAAGTTTGGGAGCAATTGGGGGACATTTAGAAAATTAACCAGAGGTCGGACCTCTGGTTAATTTTCTGAGTGCTAATTGCTACCACGAGCTTGTGGTAGCAATTGTAATGCTTGTGGGATATTTCCCAATCAGACCAGTCTTCTTATCCCGGCATCAAGTGGAAGGATAAGGAAATATCCCAGAACAAAGTTGAGTATAAGAAATGATGTAAGCAGTACTTGCGGTCGACAGGGCGGTCCTTAACGGCAACAAGAGAAAGGCAATCCAGCAGATTAGCAGTTCAGGGGTAAACCAGCAGAATAGTCAGGAACAAGCAGAGGTTAGCAACAAAAGCAGGACCGCATTGGGCCGCCGGGATACCGGGAAAAATCCCAGGGGGCCACCGGCCGGCAGAGGCTGCTCAGCTGGAGTGCAGGCGCAGCAAGCAACTTGTCACAGAGTTGTTTGAAATAGCGCTACCTGGCAGTAGCTGCAAAATTTAACCAGTTCTACCGTAGATAGTTAGATTACTTATGTGGCAGCCAGTGGGCGTACCATGGGACTTGCGCTAAACCTGCCTGCACCCTGCAGCCAATCTGTGCACTGTGTGATGCCCATGCCCACTCCCCCAGACCGGTACTGAAGAGAAGAGAAGGCTGATGTATGAAGAGGTTTAAGGGCGAGGGTCTGACCGATGCACATCTGAAGAGAGGTAGGAGAGGGCAAGGGTCGGGGGGAGGCCTTAAGAAGCCCGGTCTGGGACTGAGCACATGACAGTGTTGTGAGTGACATAGCAGACAGCACAGCTTCAGGGGCAAACGGCGGAAGTGCACATGAGGCACAGTTTGGCTTGGCAGCAGGTGGCAAAAAGACAAGACTGGCATGGCAATTACCCCCCCCCCCCCCCCGCCCCCCAGACGGCTGAAGTGAGTGTGACTTTTGAAATGGTGTTTGAAAGTCAATTCAAGTTCAGCTTGATACAGAGCAGCAGAGAGAGGAGGAGGATGGCGAGTGTGCACTGGCTGACAGCTGCATTATAAATACTCATTGGTGAAGGAAGGCGCTAAAAGCTGTAAGTTTAAAAACATACACAAAACAATTTTACAACTAATTTAATAAGAATGCACACATAATTAAAAAAGTTAATAACAACACATCTAATATGTTGTTGATACACTGGGACGTCTCCCAGTGTTTCAACATATTAGATGCATATTTTTATTTATGTGTGTGTTGAAGAAAAAAATTAACATCAGACAGCTGTTCCAAATTAATAAGGTTATAATTGTACAATTAAACAGGATTACAACAAAAATGACAACCAGTCATTTCACATAGTAATACAAGTGTGGCAAGCCCCCTCAGATAGTAAAAGTTTGTTCTTTTATAGCCCATGTGTTGTGTTTCTGAGAATTTTCACATTAAGCACTTCGTGGTCTTCTTATCTCGTCCATACAAGCTTTGGGTGTTACTGTAGCTGAAAAGACTTACTTTGCATATACAGCAGTTTCTCTGAATTGACAAAAAGAAATGTAACTGTTTAAAAATATCACTTGTCAGTCCCTTATAACACATAAGTAAAATATATATACAGAATTAAAAATATTTTTCCTTAACATTTCTCACCCTTTTGATAATTTTATTATCACATGTATTTATCGATTACCGTGCGTTTATTATCACGCCATTATTACTTTGTGTCTCTTACTTGACTAACTAACAACCTTCCTACCTGGAAATGACCCCTTAGACAGACTGTATATCACTGAGTATACAGATAAGCTGCATAGACAGTGGGATGCTGAGCCTTCATTACAGATCTGCCTACATAGTTATCATTTCCTCTAAGCATTCACACATCTTTATTGGTAACACGCAAACACAAAATATGCAATCTCTATCTAAACAGATAACAACAGCAGCCAGAACTGCATCCCTTCACAGGCCTAGGTCCAAATCCTGTAGTAGGCCCAAAGCTGATGAGGTGCAATTGTGGGACCCCCTCGCAGAGATGAGATCTTCCACCTGTCTCCTAAAATGACTGGAGGGTCTGCAGGGGAGGCAGGTAGCTGAACTAAGTTATCATTCGGTCATCTCTGTATCTGTTGTATCATCGCCCTAAACAATCCGTATCTTCATCTTTTTCTGCAATGAGAAACACAAATCATTAACAATTTCCAAACAATTAGTCACATTAGAATTACTCCTATCACTACCACTATGGGTTTTAAAAGATTTGTAAGCATATTTTTAAACCAGGTTCCAATCGATCCCATCCTTCCTTAGATATATCTCTAGATCTTTGTTGTAACTCTTTTACTTTATTCATGTGTAAAACTTGTAGTCTCATTAATAATCCCATCCATAATACTAGCATATTTGTTAATTCTATTTGCTAGCTCAATTCCCCAACCTGTCCAGGCAGGAAACTACATCCAGGCTTTATCTGCAGATGAGAATAATTCTTACTTATACCTTGTTTAAGGACCATTGGAATAATCTTACCATCTTTCCCAGCCATAGTTGAAACCATCTCATATTGTTATATAACAGAGTTTGACAGGTCCATTCATCATTGTCTGTCTGTTCAAGACAGGCACACCTAGTGGTACACAAAGCTTTTAATGTTGAACAAAAACATAAACTATTAGAATCAGCAGTTACTGTACCACATGGTACTTTGTTAGGTTCCATATTAAATGTAAAAGTAGCATTTCTACAATCTGTTTCCCCCACATATACCTTGGGCAAACTAAATATGCAGCCTTTCATGTTTGCTATGTAATTAACATACATTGGCCCAAGACACATTATAGGTGTAGAAACTATACCAGCAAGTTCTAAGTATGTACCTTGATCTGAGATAGCATTATGAACAGAGTTATCTATATCTATTTGAACATCATAGCTGTAATCTGTCACATTTAAATCATTCATTGATATTGGTACACCTATTAAAGGGATTCCTTTATGATTGGCAGGAACATGAGAGCATATCCAACAGTCTGTGGCATTCAGTTGCTTGGCAGTTTGTTGGTGTAAAAGCCATATAGAATTTGTCCGTTTGTCACCCTTCACTGGTGTATAGAGGTATAAAACACAAAGAAAAGGACAAAGAAAAAACAGGACAGTATATGCATCTTGGCAGTTAGTTAACCCACTTTGTCCCCAGTGGTCTCACCCTTTTGACACAGGTTTTTATCACTGGACTGGAAGTTCACTTTCTTACAGTGAAAGGCGTGTATCCAGTTTGGTTTCCATTCCACTTTGACTGAGGTGGGTGTTGTCAGTAACACCTGATATGGGCCGTCAAACCAGGGCTCTAAGTGTCTCCTCACGTATCTTCTTATCACCACCCAGTCTCCAGGGTGCAGGTGATGAGTTCCAGTTATTTGTTCTGGATCTGGTAATGAAGAGAAAACTTTTCCATACAAATTAGTCAGTTGCTTATGCAGCTGAGCAACATAATCAGTTAGAGAAGCATACTGCCCATGTAATTCTTGTGGAAAGAAAAGACCTATTAGTGGTCTACCAAACAAAATTTCAAATGGCGAAAGGCCATGCTTTGCCTTTGGGGTGTGTCTTTCTGCAAAGAGGGCTAAAGGTAAGGCTTGTACCCAAGTAAGTTTTGTCTGCTCACAGATCTTAGCTATTTTATTTATTAAAACACCATTGGCTCTCTCTACTTTCCCAGACAATTAATCTGCAACCCTTTCATCATTTCTGCAAACACTTGCCCAGTAAAATGAGTCCCTCGATCAGATTCTACTGTTTTCAGGTAAACCAGATCTGCACACAATTTCAGTTATCAGTTTTTTCTGTTACACCTGCTGTTGCCTTGGCAACCAGCCAGGCCTCCACCCAAGAGGAAAACATGTCTACACACACCAAAACATACTCATACACACCACATTTGTGCAGCTGAATATAGTCTATTTGCAGTCTTTGGAATGGGTAGTCAGGTTTTACAAGGTGTTTCATCTCCACCTTTGTCAATTTACCTGGAGTGTATTTAGCACAAATCATGCCTTTCTTGCACCATTCAGTTACAAATTGTGAGAAACCTGGTGCAAACCAAAATTTATTAACACTTGCAATCATTCTTGCAATCATTCCCCCTTTGGAAACATGGAAAGGGAGATGAGATAAACTGCCTAAAACAAGATATAGCACTGTAGGTGCACATAATCTACCATCCTCATGTTTCCAAATCTTATTTTCCAGTTTGCAACCAGCATTTTTCCACTTTCAAATTCTCCATAGTTTCAGAGGACTGTTGGAGTATTATGAGAGCTGCCTTCTTGGCTGCTTCATCTACCCTATTATTACCCATAGTGATAGGATCTATTGCTCACTGATGTGCCTTTAATTTCATAACAGCTATAGCTCTTTTGAAAACGCTGCAGTCTGTTCCAGTGTCCACCAAACACTCCACAAAATGGTATGGCATGTCAGAGAGGGTCAGGCGAACAAAGGCATCACCCCCTCTGCTCTCAGACATGATTGGTAGCACTGGAAGCCCAGTCCATCAATTGTTATCCCACAGTTATAACATTTACCTTTTCTGGGTTCCCCCTCATTTATCCCTTAAACTGTTTCTATTGGGGTTTCCCAGGGCGCACACTGGCATTACCCTTAGTGTTTTCTTTTTCTATACTTCTATGTTCCTTTGTATTGAGCTCGCTAAGCTCATTAGTGTTGGGACTGATTTATCTCGCCAATCAGAATGGGCGGAAACCAATTGAGAAACCAATTTATTATGGATTTCTTTATTCAGTCCTGACACCAATGTAGCAGTGAGCATTTTTCCCATACCTTAGTCATCAAGGTTACCTCTCCTTGGGGCATATACATCTTGACATGAGGTGGTATTGGGCACATAAGATACTACAGTCAAAACTGGGGGCACTAATAATTTTCCCCAGAAATACTAAAACCCAACAGTTTCATTTTATTACTTAGAACATGCAGTTGTAAACAATTTTCCATTTCATGTCTATTAGCAAAATATCATTATTCACTTGATATTCTTTATTAAAGGATCAGCAAGGCACCAGGGCCGGATTTACATCTCAGGTTGCTGTAGGCACAAAAACCTGAAGCGCCCCCCCCGAAAAAAAGTGGAAAAAATGAGGACTTTTTTTTATTATTATTTAGGACAACTAAAAATAAATATTAGATGTAAAATTACATAAAATGTGACAGTTTGCTGGGCATTTTATTATTGCACTAGTACTTGCACAGGTGTGTTAGCCTCTTGCAAAATAGTTAAACACATAGTCAATGTCAGTTCTGAGACAGCAATACACATCTGTGCAGACCCAGATGGGCTCATAGGACATGTTTATTGACAAGCCATTAGTGTATTGCTTTTCTGGAGATGACTTTGACTATGTGCTTAACATTTTGTTGGAGTTAAACACAGTTTGGTGTAAACAATAGCAATATTAAAACTAGCAGCATGCAAGCTCATCAACAACCTGTGCAGCCAGTGGAAGAAAATATAAAATGTAGGTATTTATTTCCACTACATGAAAAAAATCTTGTAAACTCTGATATTTTTGGTACAAATACACACAGATGTTACATTTATTTTGTTCTGAAATATAAATATAATATGATGTTGCTCTCAAAGGAAAACATGTAATGTTGAAGATTATATGTAATCCAGGGGTCAACAAATGTGATAAAAATTAGAACATAGAAAATCAATTTACCACAATACAAAAATACCACACTTACTTGATAAAAGAACAGATTAACAATTTTTAATGTGATGTGTGTGTATGTGTATATATATATATATGTGTGTGTGTGTGTGTGTGTGTGTGATGTGTGTGTATGTGTATATATATATATATGTGTGTGTGATGTGTGTGTATGTGTATATATATATATATATATATATATATATATATACATACATACATACAAACAAATATGCCATGTGAGTGTTTTACACACATACACATTTTACAGCCTTACAGTCTACAAACTTTGTTGTCAAAGTGCCCTAAAGGCTGTAAATCACAATTGGCAACTTGTAATAAAGAGCAGAGCAGCTAGTCCCACATAACCTCCACACCTCCAAGGCCTTTATAGAACAAAAACATTCATCCTGAAGCAGAATTTAAACTCCTGGCTATAAAAAAGGAATACAGCACATAACAAGTGGTAGCCAAGGGGTTAAAGTGCTCTGCTTGTTATGTTTTCATTCTAGGCAGCATTAGAAGCCTTGTACAGTCCTAACCTGTTCTGAAGCTTTCATTCCTCAACAAAAAGTATCTGCACCACATCAGCATGGAGCTTGGCTGTGTGAAGCAACAGAAGTACATAAAATAAAAGTGAAACTAAACATGCCTGGCAAAAATGGGAGGGGTTTAGTTTTAATCTTTGCCGCTCTCTCCTTCATGGCTCCCTCAACTGCTGTAACATATTCCCAATGAAACACTCGACTTTGTAGGCACCTGGCAGCACAATTCTTACTAAAATGAATGCCCTCATAAAAATAAAAAAAATAAAATTTATTTTTATTTTTTTTATTACTGACAGACAGGCGCCCCTCACTGCAAGGCGCCTGTAGGCACATGCCTACTGTGCCTAATGGGAAATCCGGCCCTGCAAGGCACCACTGGTAGTCAGCTGAACACATCAGGTAAACCAAAGAAAAGGTCCATCTAATAATAGTAATAGTAATAATAGTAATACATTCCTCCTCCCAAACCTACCTAGAAAAACATTCATATATACATATATATATACATACATACATACATATATACACACATATACAGCGCATACATACACATAGATATACATACACATACATATATGCATATACATATACAGCACACATGTACACACTGTGACATAAATATTCACACTCACAAGCATGTATGTATTATCAAATACACTTACAAAGATACTCACTGACAAACTGGCACACAGATTCTACACACTCTATAAAAAAATGAACACAAACCCCAGGACTAGGGCACATAGTCCACAAGGCCTTGGCATGCAGTCACAAATGGCAATAGACATCCAATTGCCAGTGCCCACATACAATCAGACCCACAACCAAATATCTAACCTTATAAATGCAAGGGCTACCATTAGCAACCAAAAAACTTTCAAGGGGGTAAGTACTAGTGGTCTTATCAGTAGTGAAAATACGTCAGGGTAGTAAAAGTGAAATTACCAATAAAGTAACTAGCAAATCAGACCTCTTAAAGATTCACTACTAGAATCTTGTGTATATTGTAATTTATATTAATTCTACTGCAAAGATATCACTAGGACCATAATGTTCAAAGAGACAATGTATGGCTATTGCAGTGTCACTTATGCAAGTCACAGTAGTGCTGGCCTTTTAAAACTCCAGTTAACCCATATAAATACCAAGCAGAAATGTAAAAGCCCTAAATGCCCCAAACATAGCATACATTCTTATGTCTTTTAATGGCAACTTGCATATGTGTGTGTGCAAAACATACATAATCTTACATTTAATTCAGTTGAACAAAAAGTTTCTAGCAGCACATAAAGTCTAGGACAAAAAAAAGGGTTAAAAAAACAACAAAAATTGTTCTGCTCTGTGCTGGAGGAAGGGGGGTTGGAAGCCCCCGCCCAGAACTGCAGCTACAGCACACTTTAAAGAGACTGGATTCTAAACACTTTGTCTTCTATAGTAACAAATACATTGGGCTGTTTCTGATAGGATTCTACAGTTATTTTTATAGAGATTTTCCTAGTGGAATAATTCAAAGGTTCCCCCTTTGGAAACCCAACATCCATTCCCTTAGTCAACTTGCACCATTCAGGCAAATGCCAGCTGACCCACATACTATATTCTTTATACATTTCCTCCTGTGGGCTATTGAGGAAATTTTGGACGTCCATTGCTTAAGGATGACCTCATGTCACCCTTTCTAAGAATCGTTTCTCATAACCCAGTTATGATGGAGGGGACTCTTACCCTTCTCTCTCGACTCTTAGCAATACTGTGGCTGTCAGGGAAAGTCCCACACTATAAATCCCACACTATAAATCCCATACTAAAAATCCCTCCAAATTTTCCAACAAACCCAAATAATAAACAGTAGGGAGACAAATCCTAAAAGTACTTGGCCTCTTATATCATCAAAATCAAACCATGCTAGGGGACTTACATCAACAGTTTTATATATCATTAGAGACAAGTCTACTACAGCTCAGGGATGCGCCCTTCAGTATAGGAGCGTGCAAGCTAATTCCTTTGCTGTACAGACAATTTTAGTAACAGTTTACTTAACAAACACAGAAAATAGAAAACATTTGTCTCTGAGGACAGTAGAATCCTCTTACTTAACACACTACTGCTCCCACTTGCTTTCTCCGCAGAGGGGCGTCTTGGAGCAGTACATTCACACGCCGTAAAGGACCTCTTACACTCACACATTCATAACAAAAGATGTTAAAACATAAAATACAACTGTCTCAGGTTCTTGGGAGTTTGTACTCACGACAGGACAGAGGGTTTAGGAATCAGAGGATAGGAGAGCAATTTGAGAAACAAAGGTTCTCACCTTTTTGGCGCCTGTGGTCTCCTGTCCTCATAGTTCCAGTCCTGGCTCCGTCCATAATCGCTTTCAAACTCCCGGGTTTCGGCACCAAATTGTTGAAGAAAAAAATTAACATCAGACAGCTGTTCCAAATTAATAAGGTTATAATTGTGCAATTAAACATGATTACAACAAAAATGACAACCAGTCATTTCACATAGTAATACAAGTGTGGCAAGCCTCCTCAGATAGTAAAAGTTTCTTCTTTTATAGCCCATGTGTTGGGTTTCTGAGAATTTTCACAATAAGCACTTCGTGGTCTTCTTATCTCGTCCATACAAACTTTGGGTGTTACTGTAGCTGAAAATACTTACTTTGCATATACAGCAGTTTCTCTACTAGCTGAATTGACAAAAAGAAATGTAACTGTTTAAAAATATCACTTGTCAGTCCCTTATAACACATAAGTAAAATATATATACAGAATTAAAAATATTTTTCCTTAACATGTGCATTCTTTTAAAAATTAGTTGTCACATTGATTTGTGTGTGTTTTTTAAACTTACAGCTTTTAGCGCTTCCTTCACCAGTGTGTTCCTTTTGTCATATATCTACCTTGGAGGAGGTAGTTATTTTGTTAGGAAGGCTTGTAAAGTCACTAGTTTAGTAGTTTAGCCTCATTTATCTGTATTTGACAGCTGCATTATTTAACCCCTTATAAAACAGTCTCTGACAGTCACACTATCGCACTACACAGACTCAGTCACTGCAGCCAGACAGTTATTATTTATATATATATATATATATATATATATATATATATATATATATATATATATATATATACTGGCCTTTTTCTATTAGAATATAACAAAAAAAAGTGGTTGTAACTCACAATTTTTTATTTTCTATATAGTACAGTATATATATATGAGTTGAAGGGAAAACCAGCCGAGCATAGTTGGCTGGCATGGAGGGGGCGTGGCTAGGTAGGAGGGGACGGGGTTGTGCTGGTCTATGCAAATTTCCAAGGCTGGTCTGATTTCCCAGTCCGGCCCTGAACAAAGGTAATCCAGTGGTTTAGCAGTTCAGGGGTAAACCAATAGAATGTTCAGACAGGCAGAGTTCAGTAATGATAAGGCAATCCAGCAATTCAAGGGTTAAGCAGCAGAGTGGTCAGACAGGCAGAGTTCGGTAACAATAAGGCAACCAAAGTAACAGCAGTTCAGAATAATAGCACCCAGGGAAGCACAAGACTAACCTATACTTGGGCAGTGAAGAGAAGTGAAGGAGGCACTTACATAGGTACCTGTTCGCGCCAAGGAGACCTCCCAGGTGAATCCAGAGCAGCATTTGATACTACGGCGTGCAGCGATGACGTCATCGCCGCGCGCCCACAACAACAACCACCGTGATCATGGCAACGGCCATGCTCACGGAGCTGCGAGTCACGCCGCGATCATAGCAACGGCTATGATCATGGAGGAGCGACATGACAGCAATAACCAGCCACTTGTAAATTTCCCCTTTTGCAAGCTTGCGATAAATTAGCGCTCCAATTGCAATCTAGCCCTTAATTAGGAAACACCCATATAAAACAAGTTCCAAATAAATGATCAATAGTGCTTCAGAAATTCCAAGTAAATCTTTGTGCTTTAAAGACAAAAAAGTGTCAGTAGTGTAATACTGCAGATAATATATCAAATAGGAAGAGTGGCCAAAAGGCTACTCAGGTATGGTGGAGCTGTAATAGCTCTATGAATCTTGTGCACCTGATTTTATACAGTCAGACAGTGTTATCAACATGGTCCCACTACAGCAATGTGAATATCCAATTTATTAAAAATATAAAATATATAAAAGCAAACATTATAGAGCAACAATATTGTAAGCATATAAATGTCACAGGAGTAATGTACCACTTAAAGAGACATTCTTTTCAAAATTGAAATGCACATAGATGAATTATATCTTTGGATAGAAACATATTTACGTGTATTGGCAAAAATGCTTCTAGTAAAATGTATTACTGTTTTAGTGTTAGCATCTAGTGCACGTGCATGCGAAGCATAGATAGATAGTCTCAGTGCACCAGCATTTTAAACACTACAGCTGCTCAGAGAGCCTGTGGGGTTTGTAGCATGTCAGCAATGATAAAAGTTTAGTTAGTACCAGATGATTCTAACACCTCAGATTTACTAATCAAGTGTTTAAAATGCTGGTGCATGGAGGATACTTAAGTACATTCTTGAAACAGCTATAACCTATTAGAAGCATTTTTTCTAATACATGTATATTGCAAAAATACTTCTACTACAAATTGAATTGCACCCATGCACTTTACAATTTTAGCTGGTATTTCTCTGTCAGAAACAATAGTTCATGGATGGCAGCTGTTTGATTCACAGAGCTGCCCCACAGTCAAAGAACAGTGAGCATTACAACAAAACATACTGTAGCCACGCAGCATATGTCACATTCAGGGGTGCTGGGGATTTGATTGTAGAGCGGCCCTGTGACTTTTATGTCCCTTTAACTTTATTGAAGCAGTAAACATTTTGTAAAAAACCCACTAGTGTATGTTACATACACATTTTTTTATTATATTCATAAAATCTTTATACACACTTACTTTACTTAATATTTCATATTCAATTTAATTTTAATCAGATTAATCTATTTGGGGTAGATTTATGTAGGGTCGAGCGGACATGATTCGCTGTAGCATATCATGTCCGCTCGACCTCGCTAAATGCAGACAGCATATACTGTCTGCATTTAACATTGCACAAGCATTTCTAGTGAAATGTTTCTGCAATGCGCCCACCCCCTGCTCAACGGCCGCTAGCAGGTGGTGTCAATCATCCCAATTGTATCGGATCGGGATGATTTCAGTCCGCCACCTTTTAGGAGCAGTGGTCTTACGACCGTTTCTTCTTAAATTCCGTTTCTGGCGGACCAGAAATGATCGGGTCAGAAGTGGCATCTGCTGCTTGTTAAATCGACCCCTTTATATCTAAATACTTCTCAAATGCATAGGGACATTGCTAAAGTGGGCATGTCATGAGGAGACGTCACAAGTATAATGGTATTCTCACAAGCTACAGTACAAATATTCTTCACACACATTTATCTTGTTACTCTTCCAGTCATGAGATACATAAATAAATTACTAGATAAATAAATTTAAATGTCAATGCATTATTTTCCACATGGCAAATGATAAAACCATTCAGATTACAAATATACTCATTAAATTGTAATGAAAATACAGCAGAACTAGGCATGCTTGATAGGTGCTGACATTCACTGTCAATTACACATAATTCTTATTTTTTGAGGCTTGTGAATCCTCTACTTTGCAATTGGTAGCAATTCACATATCACCTTTGAAATGAGGGAAAGACCATTTTCTTTGAGAATTATGCTAAAGGAAAACATTGCTCAGTTTGATGAAATCAAGCAGAATTGTGCCATAAATATGTAACCTCTGAATGTTTAAACACATAGGCACAGATTACATGTGGAGTGCTATTGATAGCACAAGGTGCACTATCAATATCGCTGGACTATGCTAAAATAAGGATGCAAATTAATAACAGATGGTATCACAGACTTCCCAGAGAATGAATAGCATGGCTGACATCCCTTTAGTGCACCCTATACTTTCAATGGACATCCCTCATACTATAAGTTGAAAGGTTGCACTTGAGAGTACCCAAAATAGCGCTAAAAGAATTAGTGTGACTTGAGACCTGAAGTAAAGTATTAGGGCTAGGTATTTGTGTATTCATGTGTATTTACTGTATGTGTTTATATGTATAAATATGTATGTGCACACATACATACAGACACACATATATATATATATATATACTGTATATATTAGGGCTGCAACTAACGATTATTTTCATAATCGATTAATCGGCCGATTATTTTTTCGATTAATCGACTAATCGGATAAAAAGAGAATCAATAATAGTTTTCTATGTTTTAAATAAAATCCACATAATGAGTGTTACAAATATAAACTTCAGACTAAAACTTTACATTAACACAACTGTTTCTTCAATTTTTAAGCAGCAGAGCACAGTTTTATAAACAAAACAAAACCACAAAGTGTTTGAAAAGAGGTAGAACTAGAAAGAGTTAGACTATCACTGTTAACATTCTGTTATTCACTCTTTCAGAAACTTTGCATTGAAATGCAAAAATCTCAACATGTCCACATGCTTCTGGCTAAGGCTGGTTCTCTGTTTGCAGCTATATTTCCCGCAGCAGAGAAAAGGTTGTTGAGGTGTATAAGTAGGGTTTTGCCAATTTCACCAAAGTGGGATATTTATCTTTGTTAGCTCTTCACCAATGCTAAGTGTTTTCTACCTTAGCAAGGGGCCTCTCAATAAAGTAACCCTTGACTTCATTCTAACATAAAAATATCTTGAATATCTATATGCAATGGTAAATAACCAGCTATAAGGTTAGAGGAAAATATCTAGTCCACTTTAAAAATAACGGATATATACTTATAAATGTTGAATCTGGTACATATTATCACAATTTATTAAAAATATAAAAAAACAATAAAAAACAAAATCAAAAGCGCTAAGGACTGTATATCAATAACAGGACAAAGCCTTACACATTTATTTAAACAGTACATATAATCAGCAATAGCAAGCAATACGCTAATAATTGTGCAAACAGATAATAGTGCACATCAATTTAAATAACTTCCATCAATCTAGGGGCAAGGTGTAAACAACAAGCTTGGCACTATATCATGAAAAGCATAGTTCCAAATCACCAGATTTAATATAAACAATCCAAATGATGACTATTATAGCTGGGTTGCACATAAGCCAGGGGTAGTTGTAAACGTATACTGTCCTGAAAAAGTGAAAAGTAAAATGTCTGTAGACGTCCTTTAGGCTAAGGACATAACCATAAAACACAACACCATGTGCAGGAGTTCATTGGAGTGAAGCAGCTGGTGTTGTGTACAGACCAACTAATTGCAAACCAACTAATTGATTAATCGATTATGAGATTCGTTGACAACTATTTTCATAATCGATTATTATCGATTATGACGATTAGTTGTTGCAGCTCTAGTATATATATATATGTAATAAATAGAAAGAGAAGTCCAACGAAGCCAGATGGAAATAATAAAATGTAGTTCACTTTATTTCATTAAAAAGTATGGGATAATACAAAACCATGTGGTTAGGTAGTTAGCATGGTATATTCTGACCGGTTTCGGTCATGTTGACCGTATATATATAATTATTTAAACATGTAGACATTTATATATATATATATATATATATATATATATATATATATATTTACACATATATGTACACTTTTGAACCCTTCCCAGTCAAATACCTTGAAATTTCCAATATCTTTTTTAAACAAATTAATATTTTTTTTAAATAGAAATACTTGAAATACCTATGTTCTTCACTTAGAAGAAAATGTTATTTTTATTTTTTAATATGCAACTTTTTTTAATTTTTTTTAATTTGAGGTACAGTTTTGGCATACAAATAGAGAATTACAGCATTTTAAATTGCTTGCAACAAGATACTTTGCATTAAAATTGCAAATGTAACAAACAATGTCTGCAGTATATATAACTTATAGTTAGTAATATTTACAGTTGCTGTGAAGAGAAGAAAAACAATTCAACAGTACGCCAGTGAAAATATTGTTTGAACCTTCTTAACTTTTCAAAAAGGCCACTCTTGGACCTCTTACCATATGTAGTAAATGATAAAAAAACAGAAGATTACCTCAACTGTAGGAGACCACTTTTGGATATCAGTGTCTGAACCTCAGGATTTAGTTTTATATTGTTGAATATTTGTCATGGAGGGGGAAAAGGAAACTTTTTTAACCTGGGTCTACCAGAGGAGTTTAGGGTGTGTGGGTAGGTCTAGATTTATACTGTGATAAGCGGACCGTCATCACCAACATTAGAAGGGTTATAAATATGTACATATGTCTGGGAAGAAACAAGGCTAGGCTCATGCAGATATATATACAATAGATGTATGGATCCAGATATTAGTAAGTGGTTCACCTGAGGTATGCACATAATGTAGTGTGAGCTATAGGTTTTCAGGGGGAGACACTTAACTGGTGCAGAGATACAGTAAATAACCTATATTACTATTCATGTAGGGCAAGTCATCTAGAGCCTCCAAGTTAGTATTTAATGGTGGACAAGCCATCTCAGGCATGGGTTCAGTTGCAAGATACCTCCATATATAGCGCTGGTGCTGGGGGCCCACCATCCCGGCCGCAGACAGCGGGACCCCCTTTCACCACCACATCAAGAGGTAAGTATTAGGTACCATTCAAAGCAACTAGAAACATCAAGATAAGGCAACATGGGAATAGAATTGCTGTTTCTGAATAGGTGAGACTATATATGGTTATTGCGGGAATATATGTGATTGAAGCTCTTATAGTAAACAAAAGACTAGCATACATGTGCAGAAGAACCAAAAAAAAACAGAGTTGCAGAAATAAATAAAATCTATAATTCACTGCTATAGCAAACCATTACCCAGTAAAGAACGCTGGAACTTTATGGTTAAGCATTATCATGTTCATGCGTTGCCTAACAAAAATACTGCTATTTACAAAGTCCAAAACACTTCTAGTAGTGACGCAACACTAATGTGATGGATATGGTTAGGAGCGTGTTAATTAATGGAATTGTAACTCTTTAGGAAATTAAACAGGAGATTAATTCTTGTAAAAGCCTGTTTACTCCAAATGTGAGTCAGTTTATTTATGATGAGTATAACTCTGAATATCAATGTAAGCAGGCTGGGTTTACACTGAATTGCCAAGAGAAGTATATAGAAACTTAAGTAGTTTAATGTGTCAGCTCTTGAGACATTTGTTGCAATATCACAGGATAAAGTCCCCTTTAATCTTCACGCACTCACACACAGACAGCTCTAAAATATATACAAGTCATTCATCCAAATCTTGCAGATAGTATGCACATGAACAGTGATAAATACAATGTTATGACAGGAGCGCAAGAGGACTCAGTAGCGTAGTGTAACAGTTCTCTTTTGAGGTATAATAAGAGAAATACCAGGAGCAGAGCTGAGCTACGATGTAGCGTACCTGATGCTGCAGAGGCTTCGGTGCGAGTGCGACTTCCGGTCGCGGTGGTGAAAGTAGATCCGGCCGGCCCAAACCGGGAAGAGGAGCAATCCGGGTAATACACACAATGGAGAGTACAAATTTCGAAAAAAATAGAACTCCTAAACACTGTTTAAGATAAACACAGTGAAAGTCCTAGGAGGAAACTTGAAATGTAACAATTTAGAAGTAGAACAATAAAGTACCAGAACGAATTAAGCTTAGAGTGAGCTTCACAAGTAAGCAACAAAATTTTCAGGCACTGATGAACAGCACCCAACCCCTTTTAAAGGGAGGTTCTCTATTCAGGGCGGGATGCACCTTAAAGGTGTATCACACACTCCCCCCCTCAAAGCTCCCCCTCAACCAGTGGGAGAAGCTTTAAGAGGATAACGACGATGGAAAGCACGGATAAGACGAGGAGCGTGGACCTCAGTGCCCCTTGTCCAGGTATTCTCTTCAGGACCATATCCCTTTCACTTCAGAAAATATTCTAACTGGCCACCCCTCATTCTAGAATCCAGTATCTTTTCGATTTCAAATTCCTCTTGGTTATCTATCAGGATAGGGTCAGTCTCTTGTGTGTTAGAGACGTTAGATGCTTGATATGGTTTTACAAGTGACACATGAAACGTTGGATGAAACTTGTAATGTGCAGGTAACTTCAGTTGTACAGTTGAAGGATTCAATATTTTTTCAATGACAAAAGGACCTAGAAACTGATTAGCCAGTTTTTTTGTGGGCACTCGTAACCTAAGATGTTTCGTGGATAATAGGACTTTGTCCCCTACCTGATATTTAGGAGCAGATCTGTGATGTAGATCATAATAATGTTTTTGTGCGGTCTTAGCTTCAGAGAGGTGTAACTTTACTGTATCTAATCGTTCTTGCAGTTGAGTGGAATAATCAATAGCTGCAGGGGAATTCACTTCGATATTGGATAACGATATGGTTGTGGGATGAAACCCATATGTTGCGTAGAAAGGTGATACCTTGGTAGTGGATGAAACAGAGTTGTTATAAGCAAATTCTGCCAGGGGGAGATATGTCACCCAATCATCCTGTTGGTGAGTTATATAGCAGCGCAAATACTGCTCCAAGGTTTGATTCAATCTTTCAGTTAACCCGTTAGTCTGAGGGTGGAAAGCAGTAGAGAACTTAGGGTTTATGTGTAATTTTTTACATAAAGACCTCCAAAAAGATGAAGTGAACTGTGTACCCCTATCGGTTATTATATTACTTGGTAACCCGTGTAGTTTCACTATATGAGTTATAAAAGTGTTAGCAGTACTATAGGCTGTTGGTAACCCTTTTAAAGGTATAAAGTGTCCTAACTTAGTTAGGTGATCCACTACTACTAAGATAGTGTTGTAATTTTGGGATTTGGGTAATTCTACTATGAAATCCATAGATATTGTTTCCCAGGGTCTATCAGGAACAGGCAGAGGAGATAGGAGTCCTATCGGACCTTTATGGTCTATTTTATTCCTAGCGCAGATGTCGCATGACTGAACATACTTATGTATGGACTGATCCATTTGTGGCCTCCAAAATGTTCTTCTAGTTCTTTCTATAGTTTTTTGTATACCGCTATGACCTGCCAAAGGTATATCGTGTGTGTGATGGAGAATTTGTTTCCTTAAAGTGTTAGGTACATACAGTTTGGTGTTATGATAGAATAATCCCGTCTTAGTATCTTTCATACAAGACTTGGGTAGAATAGGTTCTTTCTTTAGGGCTTGCTTGATTCTTATCTCAATAGGAGTTAAGATACCTATGAATTTATCAAGAGGAATAATAGGATTTAGAGTTTCTACAGGAGTTTGCTCGTGAACTCTGGAGAGGGCATCAGCCTTTGTGTTTAGTACCCCAGGTCTGTAGGTTATCAGAAAGTTAAACCTGTTTAAGAACAAAGACCATCTCATTTGTCTTGCTGATAAGGTTTTACTTTGCTGAAGATATTGGAGGTTCTTGTGGTCGGTATAAATTAAAAATGGCTCATTAGTGCCTTCCAATAAATGTCTCCACTGTTCTAGTGATACCTTTATAGCCAGTAATTCTTTATCACCTATACCATAATTATTCTCTGAAGAGGTGAACCTTCTAGAATAATAGGCAACAGGTGACATCACTGTTTTTTCCCTGTTGTATTGGGACAAAACAGCCCCAATTCCTGAAGTAGAGGCATCCACCTCCACAATATATTGTAACTGCGGATCTGGCATATGCAGTAAAGGAGCTGAACTGAAGTTTTGTTTTAAAACGTCAAATGCTCTCTGGGCTTCTTCAGTCCATTTATATCGTTGCTTTTTACTGGTAAGTTGGGTTAATGGTTTAACTATATCTGAAAAATTATTAATGAATTTTCGATAATAGTTAGCAAAACCTATGAATCTTTGAAGTGCACGGATAGTAGAGGGAATTGGCCATTGCATTACTGCCGTAATTTTTTCGGGATCCATTTCTCCAACATAGGTGTGTCCGGTCCACGGCGTCATCCTTACTTGTGGGATATTCTCTTCCCCAACAGGAAATGGCAAAGAGCCCAGCAAAGCTGGTCACATGATCCCTCCTAGGCTCCGCCTACCCCAGTCATTCTCTTTGCCGTTGTACAGGCAACATCTCCACGGAGATGGCTTAGAGTTTTTTAGTGTTTAACTGTAGTTTTTATTATTCAATCAAGAGTTTGTTATTTTAAAATAGTGCTGGTATGTACTATTTACTCTGAAACAGAAAAGAGATGAAGATTTCTGTTTGTATGAGGAAAATGATTTTAGCAACCGTTACTAAAATCCATGGCTGTTCCACACAGGACTGTTGAGAGGAATTAACTTCAGTTGGGGGAACAGTGAGCAGTCTTTTGCTGCTTGAGGTATGACACATTCTAACAAGACGATGTAATGCTGGAAGCTGTCATTTTCCCTATGGGATCCGGTAAGCCATTTTTATTCAGATAGTAAATAAGGGCTTCACAAGGGCTTATTAAGACTGTAGACATTTTCTGGGCTAAATCGATCACATATTTAGCCTTGAGGAATCATTTAATCTGGGTATTTTTTGTAAAATAATATCGGCAGGCACTGTTTTAGACACCTTATTCTATAGGGGCTTTCCCTAATCATAGTCAGAGCCTCATTTTCGCGCCGGTATGGAGCACTTGTTTTTGAGAACAGCATGACATGCAGCTGCATGTGTGTGGAGCTCTGATACATAGAAAAGTTCTTCTGAAGGCATTATTTGGTATCGTATTCCCTTTTGGGCTTGGTTGGGTCTCAGCAAAGCAGATTCCAGGGACTGTAAAGGGGTTAAATATAAAAACGGCTCCGGTTCCGTTATTTTAAGGGTTAAAGCTTCCAAATTTGGTGTGCAATACTTTTAAGGCTTTAAGACACTGTGGTGAAATTTTGGTGAATTTTGGACAATTCCTTCATACTTTTTCGCAATTGCAGTAATAAAGTGTGTTCAGTTTAAAATTTAAAGTGACAGTAACGGTTTTACTTTAAAACGTTTTTTGTGCTTTGTTATCAAGTTTATGCCTGTTTAACATGTCTGAACTACCAGATAGATTATGTTCTGACTGTGGGGAAGCCAAGGTTCCTTCTCATTTAAATAGATGTGATTTATGTCATAAAAAATTTAGAAAAAATGATGCCCAAGATGATTCCTCAAGTGAGGGGAGTAAGCATGGTACTGCATCATCCCCTCCTTCGTCTACACCAGTCTTGCCCATACAGGAGGCCCCTAGTACATCTAGCGCGCCAATACTCCTTACTATGCAACAATTAACGGCTGTAATGGATAATTCTATCAAAAACATTTTAGCCAATATGCCCACTTATCAGCGAAAGCACGACTGCTCTGTTTTAGAAAATACTGAAGAGCATGAGAACGCTGATGATTTTGTTTCTGAAGGGCCCCTACACCAGTCTGAGGGAGCCAGGGAGGTTTTGTCTGAGGGAGAAATTTCAGATTCAGGAAAAATTTCTCAACAAGCTGAACCTGATGTGATTACTTTTAAATTTAAGTTGGAACATCTCCGCGCTCTGCTTAAGGAGGTGTTATCCAATTTGGATGATTGTGATTATCTGGTCATTCCAGAAACACTATGTAAAATGGACAAGTTCCTAGAGGCCCCGGGGCCCCCCGAAGCTTTTCCTATACCCAAGCGGGTGGCGTACATTGTTAATAAAGAATGGGACAGGCCCGGTAAACCTTTCGTACCTCCCCCCATATTTAAAGAAAATTGTTTCCTATAGTCGACCCCAGAAAGGACTTATGGCAGACAGTCCCCAAGGTCGAGGGGGCGGTTTCTACTCTAAACAAGCGCACCACTATACCCATAGAAGATAGTTGTACTTTCCAAGATCCTATGGATAAAAAATTAGAAGGTTTGCTAAAAAAGATGTTTGTTCAGCAAGGTTACCTTCTACAACCAATTGCATGCATTGTCCCTGTCACTACAGCCGCGTGTTTCTGGCTCGATGAGCTAGAAAAGGCGATTATTAGTAATTCTTCTTCTTATGAGGAGATTATGGACAGAATTCGTGCTCTTAAATTGGCTAATTCTTTCACCCTAGACGCCACCTTGCAATTGGCTAGGTTAGCGGCGAAAAATTCTGGGTTTGCTATTGTGGCGCGCAGAGCGCTTTGGTTAAAATCTTGGTCAGCGGATGCGTCTTCCAAGAACAAATTGCTTGACATTCCTTTCAAGGGGAAAACACTGTTTGGCCCTGACTTGAAAGAGATTATCTCTGATATCACTGGGGGCAAGGGCCACGCCCTTCCTCAGGATAGGTCTTTCAAGGCCAAAAATAAACCTAATTTTCGTCCCTTTCGCAGAAACGGACCAGCCCCAAGTGCTACGTCCTCTAAGCAGGAGGGTAATACTTCTCAAGCCAATCCAGCCTGGAGAATGCAAGGCTGGAACAAAGGAAAGCAGGCCAAGAAACCTGCCACTGCTCCCAAGACAGCATGAGATGCGGGCCCCCGATCCGGGACCGGATTTGGTGGGGGGCAGACTCTCTCTCTTCACTCAGGCTTGAGCAAGAGATGTTCTGGATCCTTGGGCGCTAGAAATAGTCTCCCAAGGTTATCTTCTGGAGGTGATTCATCCTGTTCCATTAAAAGAACAAGGGATGGGGTTCTACCCCAATCTGTTCGTAGTTCCCAAAAAAGAGGGAACGTTCAGACCAATCTTAGATCTCAAGATCCTAAACAAGTTTCTCAAGGTTCCATCGTCCAAAATGGAAACCATTCGAACAATCCTTCCATCCAGGAAGGTCAATTCTTGACCACGGTGGATTTAAAGGATGCGTATCTACATATTCCTATCCACAAGGAACATCATCGGTTCCTAAGGTTCGCATTCCTGGACAAGCATTACCAGTTCGTGGCGCTTCCTTTCGGATTAGCCACTGCTCCAAGGATTTTCACAAAGGTACTAGGGTCCCTTCTGGCGGTGCTAAGACCAAGGGGCATTGCTGTAGTACCTTACTTGGACGACATTCTGATTCAAGCGTCGTCCCTTCCTCAAGCAAAGGCTCACACGGACATAGTCCTGGCCTTTCTCAGATCTCACGGAGGAAAGTGAACGTGGAAAAGAGTTCTCTATCTCCGTCGACAAGAGTTCCCTTCTTGGGAACAATAATAGACTCCTTAGAAATGAGGATTTTTCTGGCAGAGACCAGAAAAACAAAGCTTCTAAACTCTTGTCGGATACTTCATTCCGTTCCTCTTCCTTCCATAGCGCAGTGCATGGAAGTGATAGGTTTGATGGTAGCGGCAATGGACATAGTTCCTTTTGCGCGCATTCATCTAAGACCATTACAACTGTGTATGCTCAGTCTGTGGAATGGGGACTATACAGAGACTCACTCCGTTGGTGGCTGTCCCTGGACAACATGTCACAAGGGGTGACCTCCCGTAGACCAGAGTGGGTCATTGTCACGACCAACGCCAGTCTGATGGGCTGGGGCGCGGTCTGGGGATCCCTGAAAGCTCAGGGTCTTTGGTCTCGGGAAGAATCTCTTCTACCGATAAATATTCTGGAACTGAGAGCGATATTCAATGCTCTCAAGGCTTGGCCTCAGCTAGCGAGGGCCAAGTTCATACGGTTTCAATCAGACAACATGACGACTGTTGCGTACATTAACCATCAGGGGGGAACAAGGAGTTTCCTGGCGATGGAAGTAGTGACCAAAATCATTCAATGGGCGGAGACTCGCTCCTGCCACCTGTCTGCAATCCACATCCCAGGAGTGGAAAATTGGGAAGCGGATTTTCTGAGTCGTCAGACATTGCATCCGGGGGAGTGGGAACTCCATCCGGAAATCTTTGCCCAAATCACTCAACTGTGGGGCATTCCAGACATGGATCTGATGGCCTCTCGTCAGAACTTCAAGGTTCCTTGCTACGGGTCCAGATCCAGGGATCCCAAGGCGACTCTAGTAGATGCACTAGTAGCACCTTGGACCTTCAAACTAGCTTATGTATTCCCGCCGTTTCCTCTCATCCCCAGGCTGGTAGCCAGGATCAATCAGGAGAGGGCGTCGGTGATCTTGATAGCTCCTGCGTGGCCACGCAGGACTTGGTATGCAGATCTGGTGAATATGTCATCGGCTCCACCATGGAAGCTACCTTTGAGACGAGACCTTCTTGTTCAAGGTCCGTTCGAACATCCGAATCTGGTCCCACTCCAGCTGACTGCTTGGAGATTGAACGCTTGATCTTATCAAAGCGAGGGTTCTCAGATTCTGTTATTGATACTCTTGTTCAGGCCAGAAACATTTACCACTAAATTTGGAAAAAATATATCTGTTGGTGTGAATCTAAAGGATTCCCTTGGGACAAGGTTACGATTCCTAAGATTCTATCCTTCCTTCGAGAAGGATTGAAAAAAGGATTATCTGCAAGTTCCTTGATGGGACAGATTTCTGCCTTGTCTGTGTTACTTCACAAAAAGCTGGCAGCTGTGCCAGATGTTCAAGCCTTTGTTCAGGCTCTGGTTAGAATCAAGCCTGTCTACAAACATTTGACTCCTCCTTGGAGTCTCAACTTAGTTCTTTCAGTTCTTCAGGGGGTTCCGTTTGAACCCTTACATTCCGTTGCAATTTCTTCTGCTAGAAGAGTTTCAGAATTATCTGCTCTGCAGTGTTCTCCTCCTTATCTGGTGTTCCATGCAGATAAGGTGGTTTTACGTACTAAACCTGGTTTTCTTCCAAAAGTTGTTTCTAACAAAAACATTAACCAGGAAATAGTCGTGCCTTCTCTGTGTCCGAAACCAGTTTCGAAGAAGGAACGTTTGTTGCACAATTTGGATGTTGTTCGCGCTCTAAAATTCTATTTAGATGCTACAAAGGATTTTAGACAAACATCTTCCTTGTTTGTTGTGTATTCTGGTAAAAGGAGAGGTCAAAAAGCAACTTCTACCTCTCTCTCTTTTTGGATTCAAAGCATCATCAGATTGGCTTACGAGACTGCCGGACGGCAGCCTCCTGAAAGAATCACAGCTCATTCCACTAGGGCTGTGGCTTCCACATGGGCCTTCAAGAACGAGGCTTCTGTTGATCAGATATGTAGGGCAGCGACTTGGTCTTCACTGCACTCTTTTACCAAATTTTACAAGTTTGATATTTTTGCTTCTTCTGAGGCTATTTTTGGGAGAAAGGTTTTGCAAGCCGTGGTGCCTTCCATTTAGGTGACCTGATTTGCTCCCTCCCTTCATCCGTGTCCTAAAGCTTTGGTATTGGTTCCCACAAGTAAGGATGACGCCGTGGACCGGACACACCTATGTTGGAGAAAACAGAATTTATGTTTACCTGATAAATTACTTTCTCCAACGGTGTGTCCGGTCCACGGCCCGCCCTGGTTTTTTAATCAGGTCTGATATTTTATTTTCTTTAACTACAGTCACCACGGTATCATATGGTTTCTCCTATGCAAATATTCCTCCTTAACGTCGGTCGAATGACTGGGGTAGGCGGAGCCTAGGAGGGATCATGTGACCAGCTTTGCTGGGCTCTTTGCCATTTCCTGTTGGGGAAGAGAATATCCCACAAGTAAGGATGACGCCGTGGACCGGACACACCGTTGGAGAAAGTAATTTATCAGGTAAACATAAATTCTGTTTTCTATCTGATCAGGGGTGATAATATACCCTAAAAATTTAATTCTATTAACATGAAAAAGACATTTTTCTTTTTTAGCGTACAATTTATGTTCCTTCAACCGTGTTAAGACCCATCTTACATGTTTCTCGTGTTCTTGCTGAGTCTTAGAATAAATCAATATATCATCTAAATAGATGATAACGCATGTATCCAGTAGATCGTGAAAGATTTCATTTATAAAATGCTGAAACGTCGCCGGGGCATTACTAAGACCAAATGGCATGACGTTATACTGGAAGAGCCCATATCTAGTACGAAAAGCGGTCTTCCATTCGTCTCCCTCCTTTATACGTATGAGATTATATGCTCCTTTGAGGTGTATACAGTGGCACCCTTTAGACGTTCTATCAATTCGGGTATTAATGGGAGTGGGTACCTATTTTTAACAGTTACAGCATTCAAGGCTCTATAATCAATTATTGGTCTCAAAGTGCCATCTTTATTTTTTACCAAAAACATTCCTGCAGCTGCAGGGGATGTAGAGTGTGAAATAAACCCCTTTTTCAAATTATCATCAAGATATGCTCTTAAAAATGTTAGTTCACTTTGAGATAGTGGGTAAATTTTTCCATGGGGTATAACCGCCCCTGGAATGAGATCTATTGGGCAGTCAAAGGTCCTATGTGGAGGCAGATTTTCTGCCTCCACGAGATTAAACACCTCTGCCAAATCCTGATAGAGTTCCGGAACGACTTCCATCACAGCAGAGATGGAAATAACACTCTGGGGAAAGCAAGTAGCCAAACAATAGTTAGATTTTAACTTAAGTTGCGAATGTACCCAATCTATTTCTGGATTGTGTTTTTGCAGCCAAGAATACCCTAAAATGATAGTATGAAGGGCAATGGGTATGACGTCGTAGCTGACTCAGTGTGTCCTTCTTTTATTGTGGTTAATAGTGGTATGGTTTGATGTGTAATTGGACCCCTATTGATTAAGGTTCCATCAATAGATTTGACATAGACAGGATTTTGCTTGCACACAAGGGGAATTTTATTATTTCCAACATATAACGAATCAATATAGTTTCTGGAAGCACCAGAATCAATCAACGCCCTGCACTGGATATTTTCCTGATCCCACTGTAACGAGAGAATCAAAGTCAATTGTACATTTTCTGTTATGGGGTATAGGTTAAGAGGTTTCTTTTGCTTACCCTTCCTTTGCCTTTGAAGAAGTGGACAATTAGATACATTATGCTCCTTTTTTCCACAATACAGACACAAGTTTTCCAGTCTTCTCCTTGTTTTTTCTTCCTCTGAGAGAGGACCTTTTATAACTCCGATCTCCATGGGCACGGAGCTGATGGGGGATCTCTCTGCGTGGGTGGTGTAAGTGGTTGATCTTTTTGGTGTGTACTCGTATGAGGCCTTCTCCGCACGCCTCTCTCTGATCCTTCTATCAATTGTTGTACTCAGTTTTATAAGACCTGAGAGACTATCTGGTAGTTCCTGTCTGGAGAGCTCATCTTTCAGAGTCTCAGACAAGCCCAGCCTAAACTGATTTTTTTAAGCTGATCTGATTCCATTGGGAGTCTACTGCCCACATTTGGAAGTCAGTAGTATACTCCTCCACTGTCCGCTTCCCTTGTTTTAAGGAGCGCAGTTTTGTTTCTGCTAGGATTTGGGTGTCTGGGTCCTCATACAGATTAGCCATAGCCTGGAAAAAATCTGGTAAGGAATCCAGTATAGGATCATTATTTTCGTAATACCTGTTTGCCCATGTCCTAGGCTCTCCTTGTAAAAAAGATATGGTAGTACAAACCTTAATACGGTTTGAGTGGTATGTACGTGGGCGCAGAGAGAAAAGCAAGTGACAGGCTGTCTTGAAATCCCTAAACTCTTGTCTCTTACCAGAGAAAGTTTGAGGGTACTGTATATGTGGTTCAGGTACCTCACTGCTTTTTGCAGCCATGTAATCTTTAAGTACAGTTTTAATAGCTAAATTTTCTGCTTGCACCTCAGTTAAAGCATGTGCCAAATAATCAAGTTTTTGTTCTATACTATTAAATTGGGTTTCTATTTCCTCAGGGGTCATGGTTAGTCACAATTCCAATTAACACTTTGTGGCCTGAAAATTATGTGATGGATATGGTTAGGAGCGTGTTAATTAATGGAATTGTAACTCTTTAGGAAATTAAACAGGAGATTAATTCTTGTAAAAGCCTGTTTACTCCAAATGTGAGTCAGTTTATTTATGATGAGTATAACTCTGAATATCAATGTAAGCAGGCTGGGTTTACACTGAATTGCCAAGAGAAGTATATATAAACTTAAGTAGTTTAATGTGTCAGCTCTTGAGACATTTGTTGCAATATCACAGGATAAAGTCCCCTTTAATCTTCACGCACTCACACACAGACAGCTCTAAAATATATACAAGTCATTTATCCAAATCTTGCAGATAGTATGCACATGAACAGTGATAAATACAATGTTATGACAGGAGCGCAAGAGGACTCAGTAGCGTAGTGTAACAGTTCTCTTTTGAGGTATAATAAGAGAAATACCAGGAGCAGAGCTGAGCTACGATGTAGCGTACCTGATGCTGCAGAGGCTTCGGTGCGAGTGCGACTTCCGGTCGCAGTGGTGAAAGTAGATCCGGCCGGCCCAAACCGGGAAGAGGAGCAATCCGGGTAATACACACAATGGAGAGTACAAATTTCGAAAAAAATAGAACTCCTAAACACTGTTTAAGATAAACACAGTGAAAGTCCTAGGAGGAAACTTGAAATGTAACAATTTAGAAGTAGAACAATAAAGTACCAGAACGAATTAAGCTTAGAGTGAGCTTCACAAGTAAGCAACAAAATTTTCAGGCACTGATGAACAGCACCCAACCCCTTTTAAAGGGAGGTTCTCTATTCAGGGCGGGATGCACCTTAAAGGTGTATCACAACTAAAGGGTCGGAGGTATTTAGCACTATGTATGACACTGAATAAGAATTCAACTCCAGGTCTGTAAAAAGATTTTATTCAAAGTTTTTAAATAAAAGCTATGTTTTACATTATCGCAACTGGATGTATGAAGAATTTCTTTATTATGAACCTGTCTTAGCATTATTGCTTTGTAATTGACTACAAGTGTTGAAAAATTTATGACGTTTTGTGATATATCACCTAATACAGGTTTTTTCTGTCAACCATTTTATTGCTATATGCACATTTTCGCCCACATTTTGAACAGTTTCAAAAATACTGCTATTTAACTTATAATTTTGAGCGAGTAATAATTGTAAGTCCAGGCCACATTTAGTTCACAGATGAGAGGTCAAAAAGTCTATGCAGGTAAGGTGCTAAACTGGGCCTCTTGTTTCTACAGCTCTCATAGTAGGTAAGAAACTAGCAAAGATGTGTATAAGAACCAAAAAACAAAGTTACACAAATAAAGAGAATCCATAAGTCGCTGCTGTAGCCACTATAGTAAACCATTACCCGGTAAAAACGGGGAAACTTTTATGATTAAGCATTATCATGTTCATGCGTTGCCTAATAAAAAGACTGCTATTTAACTTACAATTTTGAGCAAATAACAATTGTGAGTCCAGGCCACACTATGTTCGCAAATGAATGGTTAAAAAGTCTGTGTGGGTTTAGGTGTTTGCGTACATAAGAAGTTGTGAGGAGTTTACTACTCATCTCCATAGTCCACGTATATGCTGCTAACTAACCTACACCGGTCTTCAATACAATGATACAGGACTTGGGGTATATAGGACCACAACAAAGGTCCAAGCAAGCTCTCTGGAAGTGACTCTCGGAATAAGCCACAGAGAACTAGAGTACCGTAGCAGGCTGTGCTCAAAACAATGCGGGACCGCTGCTGTTTTATTTATCTCGTTAGGCAGTCGCCCGTTCGCTCTTGAGGTCGTCTTGACTACCTGTAGAAGTGGGGTGTCCGCAGACACGGTACTATACTGGGCCTCTTGTTTCTTCTGGGCAGCATAGCGACCCGCAACTATTGTAGGGGTTGAATGTAAGGCATCGGGGAGTCGGGTTACGGTAAAAGAGTTTATCCCCACCTCTTCAGGATACGCAGCAGCATCCAGTACCAGCATTCTCTCTCGATGGCACGCATCTGTTAGAGGTAACTCATTCTGCTTTATTACTAAGAAGTTCCCCTCCTTTATATGCTCTAGGCTAGGCGGTAGCACATTCACTATGTCCACGCTGTGCTGTGGGACTGTGTCGCCATCATTTCCCCATACTGCACTTAATGTTCTTGTGATATGAGCAAAATGTTCATCCAAGATGTTGGGGATCTGCTCAAGTAGAATAGCTTCCTCGGGCTCCATCCGGTATGCTTGACAAATTAATCCCCGCTATAAATGGGCAGGATCTGTACTCTCAAAGTACTTCTTAACGACAGAGGCCTGAAGGTGCTCCACCGGGGGGTTAGTTAGGAGGCCTCAACCTCAGAAAGTCTCTGGTTAATTGTAGCTGGCTTTGATCGGAATAATAGTTAGTTTTAATTAAAGGGCTCCTTCAGATGAAACTCTTATACTGTGTATAACCAAGCAATGGTGTATATAAAAGTTGATTTTAGCCAGATTGATGTAGAAGCCTTTAGCAGCTAGCAATTAAGCAGCCTGTCATGGCCGCCGCCCGAAAGTTCCCCCCTAATTTTTGCTTTTAAATATTACTGTGTGCTTGCTAGTGAGGGCCAGGTTTTATGTGTGTTGTGTTAATAATTTGTGTAAGTTTCCCTTTGGGCCTGTCACCCAGGCTGCTCAGGGGTTAACTGCCTGGGTTG
Organism: Bombina bombina; assembly: GCF_027579735.1. NCBI lineage: Eukaryota > Metazoa > Chordata > Amphibia > Anura > Bombinatoridae > Bombina > Bombina bombina. The sequence continues at coordinate 1,384,180,093 of NC_069499.1, forward strand.
CTGGGAACCCTGCAGCTGTCTGTAAGGATCCAGGGCTGTAGGGTTCACAGTGACTTGCGATGTGTACCCTGTCCAGTCTGAGAGTGTGGTCCTTTCTGTGTTTTGTATATATATGTATATATATATATATATATATATATATATAGTATATATATATATATATATATATATATTCATATAGATATATAGCTATAGATACATATTTTACAAATATATACAGATATATATATATATATATTTAGAATTATATATTTAAAATTTAGGTTTTGAAACTAGTCTGCTCTTAAAACACACGGGCATTACTACACTGAGAAATTCAGTGTTAATTTTTCAAGAAATCCCTTTAATAGTTCCCGTCTGCAACTGCAACCAAAAGAGCACTCATGAATCTTGCCCATTGTATCACATGGAGAAAATAGCCAGCAAGGACAGAACATTTACTTGTAATAATAGTTACAGACTTTAAAAACAAGCACATTATTTTTATATGCACATTTTCTGTGCAAAAGTGTACAGTATATACATATATGCATTTTATGATTGGCTGATGGCTGTCACATGATTCAGGGGAAGGACATTTTTATTAACCTTGAAATTTGCCGGAAAATTATTCTACTGCTTATTTTAAATTCAAAGTTTTTGCATTGTCATTTTTTGTTTTTGTTTATTTAACAACTATCCAATTGTACTGTATTTAATAGTTTTTTAAAACATATAGCAAAAGTATTTTGTTTAAAATAAAATGCTTTAATAGTGTGTTTACTTCTATACTAGAGTATCAGTGTAATAAAACATATTCATTTAAATGGCAAAACTAAAAATCATTTTATTTTGTTATAGGAAATATATCATTGACTATTATGCTCATGATGACTTTCTATATATATATAGGTACAGAGCTCCCAATCGTTCTACCTATTGTGAGATTGTCATGGATTGACCTTTACCCCTCTCTCTGGCTTACAAAGTGAAACCACGGATCAACTAGCCCAACCTAGGCTTCCCTGCCTATGGTCACTGCACAACTGGGGCAGGAATCTCTAAAGCTCTTTGTTTATACAATGATCCTCCAACACTACACCATCCCTCACAAAATTCTAGAAAGGCAAATTTTGCTATATCTCTCAAAGCGTTTTTCCTGCTTTTCTGCATGTGAAGGAGAGAAAAGCTCAGTACAAAATAGCACAGCCTGACAAATAAGTTTAGCAGTTAAGTTGTAAAGTTTGTGCCTTCTATTTGTGTTTAATGCATTTTATTTTGTGTACAGCAGTGTATTTAAGATTGTGATTTTACAAATTCTGATTGTGCTTTGAATGTTCCCATATAACTTTAAAGGGACAGGTAAACCACATTTTTTATTTTGTGATTTAGATAGAGCATACCATTTTAAACAGCTTTCCAATTAACTTATTTGGTCTAATTTGTTTAGTTCTGTGGTTATCCTTTGTTAAAAAGCCTTCCTAGGTAGGCTCAGGAGCAGGGAGCTAGGTGTTGATTGATGGGAGCACATATATGTCTCTTGTGATTGGCTTACTGATGTGTTCAACTAGCTCCCAGTATTGCATTGCTGCTCATTCCAGAAAGGATACCAAGAGAATGAGGCCAATTAGATAATACAAGTAAATTGGAAAGTTGTTTACAAATGTATGCTCTGTCTGGATCATGAAAGAACATTTTTGGGTTTTATGTCCCTTTAACAAATTAGGATTTCCTCTACACAAAATAAGCCTGTCAGTTTCAGAAAGTGGGCTAGACAGGAACATTTCTTGGGCCTGTCAGGGAAGTTCCCTGGGTTTGTCTGAAGCTCTCTGATATTTTCTAAGAATGTTACACCTGTGTATCTCATTAATTTATCTCACTTGTATGCAGGTGAAGTTTGCCCAGAATTCTCAATTCACAATATGACAGAAAAGTACTCTATGCTAAACTAGAAGAAAATGCAAGTTAAACTGTAATGAGAACAATTCGGTTTAATTTGATTTTGCTGAAAACTGAAGATATGTGTTCTTATATTATTGTTCTATTTTTTTAAAACAAAAAATAAATAAGTAAAAAAAAAATGAATTAGATGGTACTAAAAAACATCTAAGTTGCGAAGCACTCCAATGTCCCTTAAAGGGAATAGTTTTGATCACACAAGTTTATTTTTGAGACTTTTCATACACTAATATTGCAAGACAAATGGTTATTTAAACAAGTGTTTTGTGGTATAATGTGAAATGGTTATTTAAACAAGTGTTTTGTGGTATAATGTGAAATCACATAGTGCTGATGAAACTGAGATGTCCATTTAAGCAATCTGTTTGATCTGTTCTTTATTTATTTATGTGTTTGCAGAGTTTGATGATGTGAAATGAGAAGTATCCTTTTCAGTCAAGCTCAAGAGGAAACAAAATGCAGTCTATACTTGAATTATATTTGATGTCAATATCTCTTAATGATTCGAAGAACATCTGTGGCTGTCAGGAATGAGCAGAACAACTTGCAAGATATTCCAGATATGATTGTGGTTATTTTACAAAAAATATTACGTTCATTTTTATCATGACTGGCAATGTTTTATAGACCAACTTCTTTACATCAGCTCCTTTCCAAGATGCTATACAAATATCTAAAGTGATTGATTCAGAAATTATTTTATACTATCAAAAAAATGTACAAAAAGCAGCAAACTGTATAGTTAATATACCTCTAGATACTTCCATAAACATGATTTTTGGAAATGTGCAGAAGATACAAGATGGCCTGGCAACTTCACCTAGGAAGTTTATGCCCACAGAACTGGCTTCAAAAAGGACACACTGTGGTCTCATGTTTGTCTTTACTAGCTTTCCTTGAGTTATTGAGTTCTTTGGTATCTCCATTGTGTCTAAGATGAATGTCAGTGAAGAAGAAAGTGAAGAGGGACTTGGTGATCTTCTAGTCCCATGTAAGATCAATGATTGGAATCTGAGCTGTATTCATACAGAGTGGGTGGTAGACTACCATGGACCTAATATAACGCAAATCAATCAAGATCATTTTATGCTCCCAACTTTCTCCACCGCTGCCAAGGTGCGGGTCGCTATCACTTGCATCTTATTTATCTCCTCAGCTTGCTTCAATATTGCTGCTTTGTGGACCATCACACATAAGCACAGGAAGAGGTCCCATATTCGTATTCTCATTATTAACCTGGCCCTAGCAGACCTGCTAATTACCTTTATAGTCATGCCCTTGGATGCAGTTTGGAATGTCACCCTCCAATGGTATGCTGGAGACTTAGCCTGCAGGATACTGATGTTCCTCAAGCTTGTAGCCATGTATTCTTCTGCCTTTGTTACCGTGGTTATAAGTTTAGATCGCCAGTCAGCAATCCTTAACCCATTAGGTATAGGAGATGCAAAAAAGAAGAACAAAACAATGCTGTCTGTGGCCTGGGTTCTGAGTCTGTTACTAGCAACTCCTCAGGTAGGACTGGTGTTCTATTTGAATAGAATGTTAAATTGAAGAATATATTGTCTCTAATGTATTGTAGAACAGTATCAACACACATTTTAATATAACAGTGTTTTAAGTAATTTACACAAAAAAAAGCACAAAGGAAAATACATTTACTTAAAGGGACAGTGACGTCCAAAAAAACTTTCATGATTCAAATAGGGCATGTCATTTTAAACAACTTTCCAATTTATTTTTATCACCAATTTTGATTTGTTCTCTTGGTATTCTTAGTTGAAAGCTAAACCTAGGAGGTTTGTATGCTAATTTCTTAGACCTTGAAGGCCACTTCTAATCTAAATGCATTTTGACAGTTTTTCACCACTAGAGGGCATTAGTTCATGTGTTTCATATAAATAACATTGAGCTCATGTATATGAATTTACCGTGGAGTGAGCGCTCACTGGCTAAAATGCAAGTCTGTCAAAACAACTGAAAAAGGGGGCAGTCTGCAGAGGCTTAGATACAAGGTAATTACAGAGGTAAAATGTGTATTATTATAACTGTGTTGGTTATGCAAAACGGGGGAATGGAATGGGTAATTAAGGGATTATCTATCTTTTAAAACAACATCAATTCTGGTGTTGACTGTCCCTTTAAAGGCACAGTATACACCAATTTTCATATAACTGCATGTAATAGACACTACTATAAAGATATTATTCACAGATACTGATATAAAAATCCAGTATAAAACAGTTTAAAAACTTACTTAGAAGCTTCCAGTTTAGCTCTGTTTAAAAGGTCACTGGAACACCCACTGCAAGTGGGAAATATCAGACACCCCCCTCCCCCTTCCTCTGCATATGAAAAGACGCTTTACACAAACAGAAGCAAGCTGGTGTAGGTATACATCGGTATTCTCCTAAAACTTTGGGGCTTCGTTAGGAGTTTGAAAATCAGAGCAATGTTATTTAAAAATAAGCAAAACTATCCATTAAAAAAACCAAACTTTATGGGCTATATAAATAGATAATCTACAAAACATTTTTGCAAAGAAAAAACAAGTGTATAATTTCCCTTTAAAGGGACATAAAAACCTTGTAGTTCTAAGACTTTACTGTAATCTTTCAATAAATTACCATATCTGCTGAGGGTGAAAACTTTCTCAATGCATTAACACCTTGTTTGCTGCAATTGTTTTTCACATGCCAAGTTCCCCCATCAGTTGCCTTATTTGAAAAAGTCAATCTTGAGTTGTTACTTGAGCATACACAGTTAGCTGCTGTCATTTTTATCAAAACTTTTATTGTTTTGTAGTATCGTATCTTATTGCATCTGCTGAAGTCAATTAGGAACAAATATGTCACAGAGCTAAGCTTAAAGGGACATGAAACCCATATTTTTTTTTCTTTCATGATGTAGATAGAAGAGCATGCAATTTTGAACAACTTTCTAATTTACTTCTATTATCTAATTTGCTTCATTCTCTTGATATCCTTTGCTGAAAAGCACATCTAGATAGGCTCAGTAGCTGCTGATTGGTGGCTGCACATAGATGCCTCGTGTGATTGGCTCACCTGTGTTCATTGCTATTTCTTCAACAAAGGATATCTAAAGAATTAAGCAAATTAGATAATAGAAGTAAATTGGAATGTTGTTTAAAATCGTATTCTCTACCTGAATCATGAAAGAAAATGTTTGGGTTTAATGTCCCTTTAAGGGCACACAGTGTGCACTTCCAAATAAAAGCCCCAACATTTTAAAAATGAAATTAAAGAAATAGGCAGCAAAATAAAAAATAAATATATTGCTGATGTTGTTTGCTATTTAAATTAATAAACATTTTAATTGTTTCATGTCCATTTAAAGGGCCACAGTGTGTTCTGCTAGTGCATGTAATCTGGCCCTCCATTTCTTCAGACTAAATACTGTTTATGTAAGAACCAGGGAGGATTTGTTTTTAAGTATAACTTTTTTTAAATAATGATATTCCTTTAATGTGTACTGATGTGAAGGATATTTTGCATTTATGTATTATTGTCTCTGTACAATAGCACTTGTGCACCAATGTATCTGGGGCGCGATCCGATATAATGCAAAAAACGAAGGGTTGCGGCAGCATCAAGCAGAGTAACAAAAATAAGTTAAAAATAAAATACTTTATTTCCAATATTTTAAAAAGCCAGTTGGCAAATACAAAGGGTGGCAGGCGCGATCCGATATATGGCGTACTTTTCGGCGCAAGCAAGGGAACCCGCGCCGCCCGTAGTTTCACCTCGCACATCGGGGTATCCAATATACCCCGCCGGCAGTTGCTAAAGTGCCGTAAGTCGGACAAACTAGCGATGTCCAGAAATAAGCGTAAGTACAAATTTCTGGAGTCGCCAGTGACTTACGGCACTTTAGAAACTGCCGGCGCCTAAAAAATCTTACTAAATATTAAATCTCCCGTAAATGTCTAACACGCCTCCCAAAAATAGCCCGACACGTATACCCCTCTATCCGCAATCCCCCCTCTCACTCCTAACAATAAATGTATTAACCCCTAGACCGACAACCCCCCACAACACAATAAGCCTAATTATTAACTCCTAATCCGCTGCTCCCGGACCCCGCCGCCACCTATATTAAATGTATTACCCCCTAATCTGACCCCCCTACACCGCCGCCACCTATATTAAATTTATTAACCCCTAAACTGATCCCCCTACACCGCCGCCACCTATATTAAATTTATTAACCCCTAATCTGATCCCCCTACACCGCCGCCACCTATATTAAATTTATTAACCCCTAATCTGATCCCCCTACACCGCCGCCACCTACATAAAATATATTACCCCTTAAACCTAAGTCTAACCCTAACACCCCCTAACTTAATTATTATTTAAATAAATCTAAATAATATTAATATTATTAACTAAATTATTAACTCCTAAACCGCTGCTCCCGGACCCTGCCGCCACCTATATTAAATGTATTACCCCCTAATCTGACCCCCCCTACACCGCCGCCACCTATATTAAATTTATTAACCCCTAATCTGATCCCCCTACACCGCCGCCACCTATATTAAATTTATTAACCCCTAATCTGACCCCCCTACACCGCTTCCACCTACATTATATGTATGACCCCCTAATCTGACCCCCCTACACCGCCGCCACCTATATTAAATGTATTACCCCCTAATATGACCCCCCTACACCGCCGCCACCTATATTAAATATATTAACCCCTAATCTAATCCCCCTACACCGCCGCCACCTATATTAAATATATTAACCCCTAATCTAATCCCCCTACACCGCTGCCACCTATATTAAATATATTAACCCCTAATCTGATCCCCCTACACCGCCGCCACCTATATTAAATATATTAAACCCGAAACCTAAATCTAACCCTAACACCCCCTAACTTAATTATTATTTAAATAAATCTAAATAATATTAATATTATTAACTAAATTATTCCTATTTAAAACTAAATACTTACCTATAAAATAAACCCTATGATAGCTACAATATAATTAATAATTACATTGTAGCTATTTTAGGGTTTATATTTATTTTACAGGTAACTTTGTATTTATTTTAACTAGGTTCAATAGCTATTAAATATTTAATAACTATTTAATAGCTACTTAGTTAAAATAATTACAAAATTACCTGTAAAATAAATCCTAACCTAAGTTACAAATACACCTAACACTACACTATCAATAAATTAATTAAATAAACTACAATTATCTAAACTAAAATACAATTGTGGGATTTAGAGCCTCTTGGGATCCAGAGGGTCGGGGATCCGCTCCGGAGCAGACTTCCAGGCAGTGAGGCGCAGTACTGCTCCCGAGTGCTATTGGGAGACCGCTATCGGACCGGAGGAGCTGACTGGCTCACGGTCATAAGGAAACATCCAAGCCGGCCTTCTGAGGAACCTCTTTGAGGAATCGCCGCAGAGAATTAGCGCAGAGCCCTGTGTGTCTGAAAAGAACTTCAGGAGACCCCATCACACGGCACAGTCGGGTTTGGCGCGAACCACGGCCATCTTTGATCTCGCCCTATTTCAAACAGGGGCCTGCAACCTAGGAGCGACGAGTGCAGCGGCCAACAAAGCAGCGGAGGTTCTGATGTGCTCTCCTGCACATTGACACCCTACTGAATCCAGGTCTTCAGCGCACCCTGACCAGCTGAGGGGAAGTTTGATTGGCGCTAATTAGGTGAGACCGTAGCCTTTGAGCTGCTTCTGTATCAGCACATTATACACTTGCCCTTGTCAGACCTAATTGCCATAGGACATAGCCCCATATTGATCCTACCATATTGCCTAGGAAGTAGCTTGGGCCCGCCCTTACAACAACTGAGCCCCTCTGGTGCTCCAGCCACAAGAATTTACCCCCAGCACTTCAGCAAGCCTGTATTCAAAATAGCACAAAAGCGTGCCCCTGCTCACCAAATACACAAATTATAAACCCCGGTGCTGCAGAACTCAAACCTGCTATCCCCCACGGCCTTTATGAAATAACCTCATTAAAGTCTGAGCTGCAAAATACCTCTAGTTGGCCTAAAAGACTTAAGCCTTTTCAAGAGAAAACAAAAGTCCCACAACACTCCTAAAAAAAACAGTTGCTGATCACTTTGGTCAACATGCTTCCAGGCAACAATCTGGCTCAGAAGATGAAGCTTCAGACACAAGCAGCCTCAATGATGCTCGCATCAGAACAACACTAACTCAAGCCACTGGCCGTCTCCAACATCAAGACGCAACTGCCGATAATAATATGATGGACTCCATCAGGTCACTCCTGGCCTCACACCATGACTCCCTGTCTAAGAAGTTTGACAAGGGTCATGCTGATTTGAAAAGAGACATAACCCTAATAGGTGAAAGAACAGGGGCTTGCAGAACAGATCATGGATCTGGAACTTAAACTCGCAGACCTTGAGGACAGGACTCGTCGCAATAATATTAGAGTGAAAGGTATCCCTGAGTCTGTGCGTCCACAAGATCTGGAAAAATTCCTGCAGGACCTATTTGTTGCTGTCCTTGGCACTGGGATAGAGAAAGAGATGCTGATCGACAGAGCACATAGAGCCCTGAGGCCGCGGACGGCTGAAGGTGACAAACCCAGAGATGTCATTGCCCGGCTTCATTATTATACCTTCCGAGAAAAATTACTGAGGACCCTAGCAAGCAACAAGCCACTCCCGGAGCAATATGCTGCTATCCAAGTATATCAGGATCTCTCTCCACATACCCTCCAATTAAGAAGACACTACCAACCCTTCACTAAAATCTTGAGGGACAAAGCTATAAAATATAGGTGGGGCTTTCCCGTTAAGCTCTACATCAACAAAGATGGACAGCAATTTGCGGCTTCTTCCCCCCAGCAGGCGAGTGAGCTACTCCAAAGATGGGGACTACTACCACAGGATCCACCTGCATCTGCCCAAGCGAGTGTGCCTGGAAGAGGCTTGAGAGCATCAGCCCCTGAATGGGGCCCCCTTCCGCAGAGACCTAAAAGCAGCCAGAGGAAAACCTCAATATCTAGGGATAGGGACTCTCCCACATGAGACACTAGTAGATGGAAATTAGTCTGATATGCAGATTGTTATCTCTCCATATTCTGGACTCTTGATTAAGAGACTATATGCAGCTAAAGAGACTGACTCGTGAGTACCAAGGGTACACGAAGATTGGTGAGACCGCTACAATATAATAAATGTATTTCGCATATATGTATTTGGCTGTTTCTCCTCTTTGTTCTCTTTCTCTCCTTACCTATTATTCTCTCATCTCTAAACTCCTTTATTTCCCTCTCTTTTTCCCATTTCGTCTCTTTGTGCTCACAAGTACCTGTTGATGTATATTTCAAGTTTTTCTATAATAGATAAGAGTTGGGATAGTTCATGATTTATCTTGTTTTGGCACAGCACTCAGATGACCATCACCCAGAGCTACACACACCCTATTTAGATGTTTAGAGAAATAACCAAGATGCAGCGTACACCATTTTTAGCTATACCAACCTGAATCTAGATCCGTAAGATCTTTTAATAGATAAATTAATTTTTCACGCTCCCTTTTGGTTGCATGCCCCTATCATTGAGAAAGCTCTACAAGAGACAAAATACTCTTTTCCCTCTACTTCCCACTTACTGTAGACAACCATACTTATTCCTGTTAGGGTAATCAGGCGTTGGATCACCTGTAAATCGGATATCAACTAGATTTTTATTAGAAAACAGCTTTGAGGTGTAGTAACACTGTAACCCCCCAGATTAGTCCTATTGGGATGATGGTCATCAATGTATATTGTTATTTTTATTGCTATTGTTATTGTTCATGTTTCTTGTTGTTCATTTTACTGTTTATGCAAATACCATCAGATCTATAAGATATAAGACACACTGCCCTGCCTGAGTAAAGCTCTGATTCACAAGAACTCTAAGGAGCGCCTCAGATGACATGGACAGTAATGATTAGGTACTGACCATGGTATGAATCTTTTCACTTGACTTTTACACTAGAGTTATGAGAGTAGAATTTTCTTGCACCCCTATTTATAATTTTGAGACAGAGATAACAACGAGATCAGACCCTAATAAAACAATATAAGGTCCCCATATAGAGAGAGAAAATATGACATGTTTTAAGTTAGCTGACTGGGGCTGGGCTATTCATGCCAGCCTCTCCCCCCCATACTTATATAGTTGTGCTCTCTTACTAATAGTTGAGAGATCACTCATTGTGATAGTGTTTGTGTACACATCGACATACGCTAGTAAGATCTAAGAAGAAATTTCTGCTCTTGGACTGAAGTGCTCCTAACATCCTTTCCCCCCTTTTCCCTTCCCACGCCTTCCTCAACCACACCCTCCTTCACCACCTCCCCCAAGTTTTATGCCCTGATCCCCAGGGGTCTGACCTGTAAGACAAGAGGGATTCACTTACAACATGGCTCCCGTTTCGGTGGCTACCCTGAATGTTCAGGGGCTTAACTCCCCTACTAAACGGAGTCTCTTATATAATTACCTACTTACACATAAATTACATCTAGTATTTTTGCAGGAGACCCATTGGGAAAAGGACTCTAAAGTACCTAGGAGTTCCCCCCTTTACCCGATATGTGAAACTGCCTCCTTTACGAAAAAAAAGAGAGGGGTTGCCATAGTGATTCACCGAGATGTCAGCTGTAAGGTAGAACATATTGAGCGGGACCCTGAGGGTAGGTTCCTCATCCTGCTCTGTACTCTAAATGGGATTCTCTGTACGCTGGCCTCCATTTATACCCCGAATAGGGGACAGATCCCCTTTCTTCGAAAATTTCTAAACAAACTAGATCTCATCAAAAGACGGCACATCTTGCTGGGAGGGGATCTGAACTTGGTCTGGGACCCAGTGCTAGACAAAAAAACAAATAAAAACCACCCAATTGACCGCAATTTAACTACACTATCTCAAGCTTTCCGTAGACTCATGTTTCAATTTGGATTGTTTGACGTTTGGAGGTGTTTAGCTCCGACTGAACTAGATTACACACACCACTCGATACCTCACAACTCGTACTCGCGGATAGACTATCTGCTATGCGATTCATGGACACTTGATAAATTTACTGCCCCAAAGATTAAGCCCTGTTTGTGGTCAGACCATGACTTGGTTAGTGCTCAACTCTCAATCTTACAACCCCCTGACTGTAGACCATCTTGCAAACTTCCTGATCAATGTCTCGCAGAAATAGAGATTCCGCACCTAACTGAAATAATCCTTGATTTTTTTAAATTTAACGACTGGAGATACGAACTTTGAAATTGTGTGGGCCGCTCTCAAAGCATACTTAAGAGGCCATTTCATAAAGAAAAGGGCCCAGTGGAAGGCGGCGCACAAGATCCCCTTAGCGAAATTGTACGCAGATCTGAGACCCCTTGAAATGGCTAATAAAAAAGCTCCTGATCCTGCTCTTGCTACCCAGGTGGGTATTATAAGATCTGAAATCAGCAAGCGAGAGCTGTTAAAAGTCCAGTCTAACCTATTTAAGCTGAAACAGATCTATTATAGCAAAGGAAACAAAGCTTACAGCCCGCAAGCTTAGAAACCGGGTGGTCAACAGCAGGATCCCGGCTATTAATTCAGCCCGAGGAATAGTCTGTTCCCCCAAGGAGATTGGTAAAGCTTTCTCGGACTATTATGCTACCCTCTATGATCTAGACCGCAGTTCTAGTGACCTGCCGTCAAGTAGAGAGGAGTTGGGGCAGTTCTTAGCAAAGCTACACTTACCAACGCTGAGCAAGGAGTCTGTTGAAGATCTGGAAAAGCCATTTACTCTTGAAGAAATAAAAACAGCCATTTTGTCCCTTAAGCCCCATAAGGCCCCTGGCTCTGATGGCTTTACATCATTATTCTACAAGACTTTTGCCTCTCTGCTTTCCCCCCTCCTTCTCCGACTGTTCAGCGGTGTGGCCAAGGAAGGCAAGATTCTTAACGAATTCTTGGAGGCCAACATTTTGACCATTCCTAAAGAAGGGAAAGATCCGAAGGAATGTGGGAGTTGTAGACCTATCTCCCTTATCAATGTTGATATTAAGATCTACTCAAAAGTCCTTGCAACCAGACTGGGGAAACACTTGCCCTCTATAATCCATCTGGACCAGGTTGGGTTTGTCCAGGGCAGACAAGGTACCGACAATGTGAAAAAAGGGATTACCAATGGCACTACAGGTATAAATAGGACCTGTTTTATTTAAATGTCTGGCCAACTAGTGGGGCCTTTGTGTTATCAGCCAACTAAGTGGCTATATTTGGTGCTATGTGTATAATACTGATTTCTGGAGCAAGAAAGGAAAAGAATACACTTGGAAGCACTCACAGGTCACTTATTGAGTCATTTTAATATCGAGAGATCAAAAAATGAAATCCAAGAATGGAAGAGACATACTCTTGACTATAATTAAAATTTAACTTTTATTGGGGTTCGAAAATAAAATAGGAAAAAACTTTAAAAACACACTTATGTACCGATTGTAGTCTATTTGGCTTGTCGTGTCGCTGTACAGAATACTTAAATTACTTCTGCAAATACTCCTATATATAATATAATTTGGGTTGCAGTTAATTAACCTGCTTACTATTCGCTGTTGTCTGTGTATACTATACTTATGTATACCTTGAATTGAGTATAAGTGTTGCCGGCTAAGTTGGATATATTACCAGGTTTAACCATCTGCAGAGAAAGAGCAGTTTATAAATATAGTCTTTCTTCGCTCGATTATCTGAGAGGTTGATTGTATCTCTCTTTTCACATATGTATGTGTTTCAGTCTGAGTATTAAATAATGAAACAGTGTCTCAAATACCCCGTTGTATAATAATAATGCACAGGACTGTTTATGTATTAGTGTGTGCTGATGTCACACCCATAAGCATATCAAACATTAACTAAATATTTGTTCCCACGCGTATACCTGTTTCAGTCAAATTATTAAATATTGATGCAGTGTTTCAAATACACTGTTAAATATTAGTGGTTCGCAAGACTGTTTGTGTATTGGCGTGTACTGGTGTCACTCTTACATGCATATCACAATCCAAATATTTCTCATTTGCTCTGTTATATATTAATAATTCAGCAGAGTGTTTTTGCATTAGACTGTGCCTGTATTCGCTGCTTTTTGTGTGTAAAAAACTTGTGTATATCTCAATTTAAGCAATATAATTTGTCGTTAAATTAGGTATATTACCAGCTTCAACCCTCTATAAATTATACAAGGCAGTTTATCAGTGTACTGTGTTTATTCAGTTGTCTGAGAGGTTAACTGTGTCTCAGTTTTTACACTCTTATACAAATTTCGGTCTAGAAAGTTTTAATAAAAATCACAGTAGCTTATGTCCTGTCATGTAATAGTGATTCACAGGACCTTATTTGCCTGCTCAGTTTTGTAAGAGGTTAGCTGTGTCTATCTTTTTACACACACTTGTGTCTAATAGTTTAAATCTTCAATAATGTTGCAACGACCTAACTGCACATTTGTGACTGTTTATGCATTAGTGTGTGCTGACATTTGCGGCTATTTTTTTTAAAAATTGATATGCTTATATAAATCACAGTTTTGTCCATACATGTAATCCGTGATATTAGGTATACTGACTAAATTTACAGCTGTAACCGTTAACTGCCTGGGAGAGTAATATGCTCTCCAGCGTTCTCGGGTGCTAGGTTAATTAATGCAACATGATTGTCAGTGACACTTGGCTAGCCGGATCAAATGTAAATATTAAACCATTCCTAGCTCTCTGTAGACTTAGAATAAATTGAGTGAAAAGACTACAGTAATTGAATCGGTAGCTTAAGGCTTGCTAAAAACACAGGAGCTCCTAGGACTCCTCACCATTGCCCTAACGTCCCTGACATGTTTCGCCACGTAACGTGGCTTTTTCAAAGGTGAACGCGCCGCACTGTGGTCGGCTATTTAAGGCTACTGATTGTCACGCCCCCAATGGGCGTATCATTGCCTACTGACCTATCGATGTAAAGTGTAACCATTCGTCATAGATGGGTGGATATTGGTGAGTTATCGTCACTCAAATTTAACTGTTTCTTAACCAACTAGAGGATTGGGCATGATTTTATGAATGAAACTTCCATTTTATTAGAGTTGGAAATGGAGAACCTGAATTAACTATTCTGCAATGTCTATTGAACTCAGTGTAGTAGAATACTTTTACATATGAAGTAAATTTACATGATTTGCTACCTAAGTTGGTTTTCATGATGCTACTTTGGTGGAATTGGGTACAATCTTATGATGTGTTTGTATCGATTCTTTTGTCTACGTACAATACCGGGGATTGTAAGTACATAACAGAATTTTTAGAATAAACTGAGTTGCTGCTGTCATACCAATATTGATAGATTGTATAGAGTTACAAGAATTAGTTGTTTTCATATAGATACAATAGAGTGACATTGCATCATGTGATTAGCTCATGTTATGTAACTACGACATGTCACCATTATCCTGTCTGCGACTGCTTTACTTTGGAACATTGTTGAAGTTACTTTTTTATTTTAGAATTATGAACTCCCTATCAGGTTTGGGATACAAAAGTGAGTGATACTTGATCATTTGGATTTAAATGTGAAGTGTTGTGTGACCTATCTTGGTTAAGTGTGTAACGATGTGATGCTAATCTTTCTGGGGTGATTAATAGTGCAAACATTAAATGTGTATATAAGAAATAAGAGTGTATGTTTACTATTAAGTATCTAAAACAGGATTTCTTAGTGTATAGGGTCAGCCCCATCTAGATTATTATGGGACATTAAAAATAACAAATTAAAGTGATACTTGATATTTTAGTGTGACATTTTAAATGAAGAAATGTCTGAAGCAATTCATTGAAAGCAATGCTGTGAAATTAGATTGGGAAGGTGAAACAAAACGTGGGTAAGTTTGTGAATATCGTTTGATTAATTGTGTTAAAAGGGAAAAAGAGGGGGGGGGGGTTTATTTTGAGCTTTATGATAATTAAATAGTTTACCCTTGATTATTAGAGGTGATCTTGAAAAAGCATATTATATCTGCATAATTTGGTAGTATTCAATTTGATAAAAGCATTTCCTTTACTATGACTAAGTCTTTACACATAGTTCTTATAGAAACGAGACAAAGTTGTTGAATTCATTTAGTCCGTAAGGTTGTACAGTATTCAATAGAAAAATCCATTTACTCTCTGCTTGGAGTAACATATTCTCCAAATTTCCGCCTCTTATGCCCAATTCTTTCTTTTCAATGCCAAAGCATTTGAGATCCGATTGTTTTGAATTGTGACGCTTGAGAAAATGGCGTGCTACAGAGGTCACATTTTTACCCTCCTGTGCATCTTTAGCAGCATTTTTGATATTCCTCAGATGTTCTTGAAGTCTTATTCTGATTTTCCTCGTTGTCATCCCAACATAGAACATATTACATGTACATTGCAGGGCATATATTACACCCTCTGTATGGCAATTGATGTAAGATTTAATCTTATGCCTTTTGTTGAATCGATCACAGAGTTCATCTTTTTTAATCATAAAACTGCATGTACTGCAGGTACCACATTTAAATGAGCCTTGTTTGAATGCTCCCTTGGTTTTCGGGCCTTGTAGATGACTGGGACTGATTAAGTCCTTAAGATTTCGGGTTCTTCTGTATCCCGTATGGACCCTCTCTCCCAGGATTCGTGATAAAATCGGGTCAGAGGTTAGTATGTGCCAGTTGTTCTGTAGGATATTTACAATTTGGGTGCTCCTTGGATTGTAAGTGGAGATAAATCTGATTTGGTCTTGCTGAGATTTCTTTTTCTTTTTTAGTAGGTCCCGTCTAGATGTATTTCTAGCTTTAGATTCTGCTTTTTTAATGGATCTGCGACTATAACCTCTGGATATGAGTCTTTCGGTAACCTCTTTAGCTCTCTGTTTGTAGTTGTCCTCAGTGGAACAGTTACGTCTCATTCGGAAAAATTCACCTCCTGGTAGAGCTTTAATTGTATTTGGAGCATGTGAGCTTGTACTATGAAGTAGGCTGTTGGTAGCTGTCCTTTTGCGGTGAACATCCATTGCTAATGTACCTGTTGCAGTTTTTATGATTTGGAGATCAAGAAAGTTGATTTTTGTCTGATCAGCTTCATATGTGAGTTTGATGTTAATATTATTAGAATTCAACCTTGCCATGAATGTGTCTAATTCGTTTTTGGTGCCTTCCCAAAAGAAGAGCACGTCATCAATGTAGCGAATCCATAATGGGATTTTGTTTAGGTTATCAGTGTTGTCATCTGAGAAAACATATTTGTGCTCCCACCAGCCTAGAAAGAGATTGGCATAGGTGGGAGCACAGGCAGTACCCATCGCGGTACCCCTAGTTTGGAGGTAAAAATTATTGTTGAATGTAAAGAAGTTATGAGTGAGAATGAACTTCAACAATTGCAAGATAAAGTCATCATGAGCAGGGTTTTCTTCTGAACCCATTGCTAAAAACCATTTGACAGCTTGGATTCCCAATTCGTGTTTGATGCATGTATATAGCGATTCTACATCAGCAGTAACTAGCCATGTTGTTGATGATAGATGTACATTGTCTAGTTGGATGAGGACATCCGTTGTGTCCTGTACGTAAGATGGTAGTTGGGGAAGAAAATTTCTTAATCTGAAATCAATATATCTGCTGGCTTTTTCAGTGAGGCTGTTGATACCTGAAACGATTGGACGGCCAGGCGGATGATTTTTATTTTTGTGGATTTTGGGAATCAAGTAAAATGTTGCCACTGTTGGATCATTCACTTTCAAGAATTGAAATTCTTTGCTTGTAATGATGTTGTCATATTTTGCCATATTTAGAATATTCATGTATTCTTGAAGGAATGTTTGGTTGGGATTAAATCCCAATTTCTTGTAGCAAGAGGTATCTTTAAGTTGTCTATCCGTCTCTTGTTTATACATGTTGATTGGCCATAGCACAATGTTGCCTCCCTTGTCAGAGTTGCGGATAATTACATCATCCCAGTTTTTAATCTCATGCAGTGCTTTCTGTTCCTCATATGACAGATTGTGTTGAGTTTGTGTATTTGATAATTTAGTTATTTGTTCACAAACCACATCTGTGAATGTCTGAAGTTGGGGGCATTGTTTAAGTTTAGGCATAAAAGTGGATTTGTTTGATATCTTGTCCCTCCATTTTATTTCTTTAGATGACTCTGATTCCAATTCTTCCTCTGGGTTATTTTCGGATAGTAAAGATTCCATCATTTCCAGGGTGGATGTTTCCTCATCAGACCACTGATGGATAGATGTTGTATCACTTAAATTTGATCTACCACTATAGAATCTTTTTAAAGCTATCTTGCGAACAAACAGCTGTACATCTTTGATGGTTTCAAATTTATCAAGATTCGAAGTGGGACAGAAAGACATTCCTTTAGATAATAGCGATCTATGTGAGTCTGACAGTAATTTTTGGGAGAGGTTTATTATTCTTAATGAGTCAGTCTCATTTGTGAGAAGGGGCTCGGAGCCCTCTGGTAAGGCTTTCGGTTCCTGTTGTTTGTCTTGTTCGTTGTTTGACTTTTGTTTTGCCTTTTTGCTTTGCCCCCTGCCTCTTCTGGTGTGTCTGTTTGTGAAGAGGCTCCTGCTCCTAAAAAAACCTTCCTTTTTCCTCGTGTTATTCTTATGTTTCTTTCTGAGTTTGATGTTGATGGTTCTGTGTCTGATTCCTGAGTTTCAGACTCTTCCCCTTCCGTGTCAGAAACATCACTCTGAACTATGTTTACTCTTGATGGTCTCTCTCTGTTGAACTTAGGTAGAAAATCATGTAAATTTACTTCATATGTAAAAGTATTCTACTACACTGAGTTCAATAGACATTGCAGAATAGTTAATTCAGGTTCTCCATTTCCAACTCTAATAAAATGGAAGTTTCATTCATAAAATCATGCCCAATCCTCTAGTTGGTTAAGAAACAGTTAAATTTGAGTGACGATAACTCACCAATATCCACCCATCTATGACGAATGGTTACACTTTACATCGATAGGTCAGTAGGCAATGATACGCCCATTGGGGGCGTGACAATCAGTAGCCTTAAATAGCCGACCACAGTGCGGCGCGTTCACCTTTGAAAAAGCCACGTTACGTGGCGAAACATGTCAGGGACGTTAGGGCAATGGTGAGGAGTCCTAGGAGCTCCTGTGTTTTTAGCAAGCCTTAAGCTACCGATTCAATTACTGTAGTCTTTTCACTCAATTTATTCTAAGTCTACAGAGAGCTAGGAATGGTTTAATATTTACATTTGATCCGGCTAGCCAAGTGTCACTGACAATCATGTTGCATTAATTAACCTAGCACCCGAGAACGCTGGAGAGCATATTACTCTCCCAGGCAGTTAACGGTTACAGCTGTAAATTTAGTCAGTATACCTAATATCACGGATTACATGTATGGACAAAACTGTGATTTATATAAGCATATCAATTTTTAAAAAAAATAGCCGCAAATGTCAGCACACACTAATGCATAAACAGTCACAAATGTGCAGTTAGGTCGTTGCAACATTATTGAAGATTTAAACTATTAGACACAAGTGTGTGTAAAAAGATAGACACAGCTAACCTCTTACAAAACTGAGCAGGCAAATAAGGTCCTGTGAATCACTATTACATGACAGGACATAAGCTACTGTGATTTTTATTAAAACTTTCTAGACCGAAATTTGTATAAGAGTGTAAAAACTGAGACACAGTTAACCTCTCAGACAACTGAATAAACACAGTACACTGATAAACTGCCTTGTATAATTTATATAGGGTTGAAGCTGGTAATATACCTAATTTAACGACAAATTATATTGCTTAAATTGAGATATACACAAGTTTTTTACACACAAAAAGCAGCGAATACAGGCACAGTCTAATGCAAAAACACTCTGCTGAATTATTAATATATAACAGAGCAAATGAGAAATATTTGGATTGTGATATGCATGTAAGAGTGACACCAGTACACGCCAATACACAAACAGTCTTGCGAACCACTAATATTTAACAGTGTATTTGAAACACTGCATCAATATTTAATAATTTGACTGAAACAGGTATACGCGTGGGAACAAATATTTAGTTAATGTTTGATATGCTTATGGGTGTGACATCAGCACACACTAATACATAAACAGTCCTGTGCATTATTATTATACAACGGGGTATTTGAGACACTGTTTCATTATTTAATACTCAGACTGAAACACATACATATGTGAAAAGAGAGATACAATCAACCTCTCAGATAATCGAGCGAAGAAAGACTATATTTATAAACTGCTCTTTCTCTGCAGATGGTTAAACCTGGTAATATATCCAACTTAGCCGGCAACACTTATACTCAATTCAAGGTATACATAAGTATAGTATACACAGACAACAGCGAATAGTAAGCAGGTTAATTAACTGCAACCCAAATTATATTATATATAGGAGTATTTGCAGAAGTAATTTAAGTATTCTGTACAGCGACACGACAAGCCAAATAGACTACAATCGGTACATAAGTGTGTTTTTAAAGTTTTTTCCTATTTTATTTTCGAACCCCAATAAAAGTTAAATTTTAATTATAGTCAAGAGTATGTCTCTTCCATTCTTGGATTTCATTTTTTGATCTCTCGATATTAAAATGACTCAATAAGTGACCTGTGAGTGCTTCCAAGTGTATTCTTTTCCTTTCTTGCTCCAGGAAGGTACCGACAATACCCGTAGGCTGCTAAATGTCTTCTCAGAGGCACACGATATGGGCCTGCCCCTTCTCACCCTGTCATTAGACGCTGAAAAGGCGTTTGACAGGGTGAGATGGGAATATGTGTTTGAGACCTTGAGGATATTCGGGATCCCACACTCATTTTGTAAAGCAGTAGAGGCGCTATACATCCTTCCCACAGCAGTAGTCAAGGGACTAGGTTTTTGCTCCCCTAGGGTACATATACGGAATGGAACGAGGCAGCGGTGTCCCCTGTCGCCGCTCCTTTTCGCGATGGTGATGGAACCACTAGCAGAAGCTATTAGGCGAGATACCCAGATTCAGGGCCTATTGTTACATGATTCGGTGCAGAATGTGGCATTATTTGCCGACGACCTTACTCTTTTTATTGTGGAACCGACTCTTTCGCTTCCGCCATTGATGGCCCTAATTGATAGATTTGGTAAGCTCTCTAATTACAAAATTAATGTCACCAAGACGGAAGTGTATATGATACACCTTGACCATTCAGAGCAGAGAGTTTTGCAGAAGCAATATTCATTTAAATGGTCTACCAGAGGAATTCGGCATCTCAGGGTTTTCCTATCTCATGATAAAGAGATAGTCCTCCAAGAGAACTATCAGGCCCTGCTGAAAGAAATTGACAATCTCTTGAGAGCCAAAAAGTACGATGAACTTTCCTGGATGGGTAGAATTGCGGCCCTGAAGATGATGTTATTACCTAAATTAACATATATCATGAGATGTATTCCCCTTCCAGTTCCAGAAAAAATATTAAAAAACTTTCAGACCCTCTTTAACAGGTATGTCTGGAACAACAAGAGACCCAGAGTTGCAGCGGCAATTTTGCAGTCCCCCCTTGACCAGGGAGGTTTAGGCCTCCCAAGTGTGAGATTGTATTATGAAGCAGTAATGATTTCCCACGTCTCGGCATGGGGGCGAGACCTCCCGTCCACGAGATGGAGGGAGCTAGAGCAGGCCTCTCTTCCGGCATATATAGATTTATCTGACTTGTTATGGTTCCCCCCGCATCTTACCTCCACATGTATTATTTCTAATCACATAGTGAGAGGGTGTCAATTACTTTGGTATAAATTACGGCACAATACCCAGATCGCCCCCCATCCTTCTCCTATCCAACCCATACTCCCCATTCTTCAGACCCTCCCTAATGTGAGGCTGAATTGGTGGAGACAAGTGGAGATCTTGACAGTTGGAGATTTCTATGCTGGGGACCGTCTGCTTACGCAAGGTGAGATGGTGGCTAACTTTGGGATCCCACGACACCTGGAGTTTGAATTCCTAAGATTACGGTCCTTGCTGAAGGCATGGGGGTTTCTGGGAGATACGCCTCGAACCCCTAAGGCTTGGGAATCTAGATGGGAAACGGGCCTCCAGACTTATAAACCTCTCACAGCACATTATAGATGCTTACTGGTACCTCCTACAATGCCAAAGACGAGACACTTGCTCTCCTGGGAGACAGATCTAAAAATGACGTACACAGCTAAGAAATGGACAGTAGCCATCACTAAGACCAAGGCGGCTTTGCACTGCACCACGATGTATGAGCTCTATTTTAAAATGATTACTAGGTGGCACCTGGTCCCGACCAGACTCCAGACCCTCTATCCTAGCCACTCTTCCACCTGTTGGAGAAACTGTGGTGGTCTAGGCACCCCGCTACACACATGGTGGTCTTTTCCTAGCCTTAAGCCACTCTGGAGTAAACTCAGTATAGTCTGTAACATGATGGGTCTCCCAGAGGTTACTGATCCTGGAATGGCTCTCTTACACTTAGGCTTAGAGAAAACACCCCCACACAAGAGAGCTCTCCTAATATACATGCTCACCTCAGTTAAAATGACAATTGCTAGGAACTGGAAAAAAGTGCACCCTCCGAGATGGCAAAGCGTTGTAGAGTATCTAAATTTCGTTAAGTCCATGGAAGATTTCGTATATAGAGTTAGGCGCCAATCAGAAATCTTCTGTCTTATCTGGGAACCCTGGGAGACTTACTTGCAGAGAAACAAGCTTAAGCATTAGACATCTCAGTTCCTAGGTAGTACTAATGCCCGAAACGGAACCTAGATTGATTCTGTATCCTCTTTAACCCCCCTCCTTATCACTTAATGAGCCCCCTCCCTCCCCCTTCCCTATCTTAAAGGGACACTAAACCCAAAATCTTTCTTTCATGTTTTAGATAGAGAATAGAAATTTAAACAACATTACAATTTACTTCTATTATTTATTTTGCTTCATTTTTTAGATATCCTTAGAAAAAGCAATGCACATGGTGAGTCAATCACACGAGGCTTCTATGTGCAGCAACCAATCAGCAGCTGCTGAGCATATCTAGATATGCTTTTCTGCAAAGAATATCAAGAGAATAAAACAAATTAGATAATATAAGTAAATTAGAAAGATGTTTAAAATTGCATTCTCTTTCTAAATCATGAAAGAAAAAATGTGGGTGTCATGTCCCTTTAACCGTCTTACTATTCTTGGATTGCATACCCTCCCTCCCCAGTGGGAGTACTTTAGCCCATGACAGTATAAAGATAATCTTAAAGGGATGTAGGGCCGACTGCACATGTGCGGTGGACCCTGCTGGCCTTCGCGCTTCTCATCATCTACTTTTACTTGCAGTATCTTAACCATCAATGAACTTCTAGCGTAACTACACACTAAAAGTGGCGGAAATCACCATAATTCCAAACTACCTACAGATTACGACTCTAACTAACCATAGGCACAATTACACACCCCACACCTCACTTTCCAACTAAGAATGGATTGTCTTCCCAGAATTGTAAAGAATAGAGAAAGAAATTACAATGTTATTTGATGTTACTGTTTCTCAGCCCTAAGGCGGTGTGCGATTTTTGTGTTTATCCAATACTTGCAATGTTTGAAACAACAGTTGTAATGCTTTATGTTTAAAATAAAAATTATATTTTAAAAAAAAAACTATTCACGTTCTTGGATCATTTAATTAAAAATATTGAGGAACAGGGTTTTTTCCATGATTCAGATAGAGCACACAGTTTTAAACAACTTTCTCATTTGCTTCTATGATCATATTTTCTTAGTTCTTTTGGTATCTTTGGTTGAAAAGCATGGATGTAAGCTCAGGAGTGTGACAGCAGTTTTTGCAAGAATGTTAGCAATATGCAAGAGCACTAGATGCCAGCATTCACCTAGATTACAAATTTTGCGTTGCGGCTTGTAACGCTGAAAATATGTCATTTTCAGCGTTAAAACAGCACTGCAGCTATTACAAGTATTGTCGGTATAGGTGTACCGCACACCATTTAGCCTGTAACGCAACGTCAGTCCCACACACGTAAAAATTACGTTTTTTCATGGGACTTCCATAGCGCCAGTATTACAAATTTTTCAGTACGGCTAAAAAGTGAGCGTTACAGCCTAAAACGACAAGATCTGTAACACCATCTAAAGTCAGCAGTTATGAGTTTTATGCTATAAAGCTGTAACATTAAACTCATAACTAAAGTGTTACAAAGTACACTAAACAACCACTAAACTACTTAAAAATTACAAAAAGTATCTAATTACAAAAAACACTAAATTACGAAAAATAACAAATTATCAAAAATAAAAAAGAATTACACCTAATCTAATAGCCCAATCAAAATAAAAAAAGCTCCCCCAAAATAAAAATAAAAAAACCTAGCCTACAATAAACTACCAATGGCCCTTAAAAGGGCCTTTTGTGGGGCATTGCCCCAAAGATAACAGCTCTTTTACTTGTAAAAAAAAATACAAACACCCCCAACAGAAAAACCCACCACCCAACCAACCCCCCAAATAAAAAAACAATCTAAAATAACCTAAGCTAACCATTACCCTGAAAAGGGCATTTGTATGGGCATTGCCCTTAAAAGGTAAGTTTGTATTTATTTTAGCTAGGTAGTTAGTAAATAGTTAATAGGTATTATTTAGTTAATAATTGTAAATTTAATTTAGATCTAATTTAATGATGTTAAAGTTAGGGGGGGTTAGGGGTTAATATAGTTTAATTTAGCTTGTTGCGATGTGGGGTGGTTGGTGGTTTAGGGGTTAATAGGTTTATTTAGTTAATAATTGTAAATTTAAATTATTATTTTTTTAAATAATTTTTATTGAGGTTATGTAATGGGCAGAAATAGCTATATCCTCATTTTTATATTGATATAGACCTCCTCTGAAAATAATAGGCCACTCTTGGACCATGGTATAATATAAATACACGACGGAGGTGAGTAAATTGGGTCTATAGCCACTTTTGGGCTTGGTAAAGTATAAAACATTAAATATATATATCAACAATAATTATGAAATAAGTTTCAACCATCATGAGTAACATGTCGTCCTTCTGTAAACATATGTGGTACACTCATCAACAAATCCTCTTCATTAAAAGAAAAACAATTGAACAAACATCTGCGTACATTTAATATCACAATAACAGAAGTGGTATAATGGATCTGCTATAAGACTGTCTATTCCATTTCACTACAGAAAATGTATAGTCTACCCTTCAAAGTCGATATTTAACATGAAATTGTTGAGATAACTAGAAAGAAATATTGTTGATGAATGAATTAGGTGTTTGTCATGTAAATAGAAAATAAGTGTTTCTATGGGATTCATTTTCCTTTGCCTACGAAGTAGGCTCAATGGTGTCAGGAGGGGGGGGGGACAAGGAGTGAAACTCAAAGGGGTGAGGCTGAAAGGGAAAATAAAGAAATATAAGTTTAAGACCGGGTTGGTATGGGAATATATTACCCCTGGACCCATATGGTAAAAGGGCTTATGCTGTATCTCCCCCCCGGGGTTGCTGTCACCACTGGACAAAGACGGGTAAGGGGTAGTGGATATGACCCGCTCACACATGCAGAGCGGGAAAGGGTGATGGGAGATACAGTTGGCGGATAAATATTATGGGAGCTGACAACCATATAAACCAGAAACCAGGGGATATTATACTAAATAAGAACCTATGTGTTATTGGTTTACGCTATGGGTATATTAATGACTCACAATATCTCTGTATATCAGATTAAGAATCTATCAAAGTCACATCTAGATCAAGATAAATTAAAGCTAACAGGGCTCAAAAACTTTCCTGGTGTTGGTATGGGGAAAGGCATATCTGAATTCCACGGTATATCATTAAATAGGTAAATTGAACCCCAGTTAAATATGAACCAGCCTACCTTATGAAACTTATTATACACTAGGAGCTATATTCAACTGTTAAAGGGTCATAGGTCCCTGGACATTGGTAAGGGGAGAATATAAATAATCACTGACAGAGATCCACTGCCCCGGCCGCAGGCAGCACACCTCCAGTCCTGTCTAACATCCATATAAACTTATATCATTCTGACCATCTGTTATATGGACCTATATGTACACATAGTAATGGGAGATTTAGTTAAGATCTTGTTTGCGATCTATAGGCGAGAAACTTTAACGTTAAAGGTATCTCGCTAGAGTAAATGTCTGAGCCAGTAAACTACGGCAAGGAGGCATAAATGAGCGTCCCTTGCATGGGGTTCGTGAGTGCTATGTGCTTAAGCAAAATGTGCCGTTTTAAACCATATACAAGAAGCATCTGATACATGGAGAGACACTCTTGTACTAAACTATCATATAATATATAGACCATTCTGAATAAAGAATAGCCTCTCGTACTAGTATTTGTGTGCCCACCTGCAGCCATTTAAAACAAAACTCTTTTTGTGTGTATTGAGCTCTACTATCTCAGATAATGTGGGTATATAAATAGCAGATCTGTGAAATCTCCTTTGTAAGCCCCTATTTGCCAAGAGCATAGCAAGCCAGGCATGGTTTAGATTGATGATGTCAGCCAACTTCCCATATAAAAAAAAAGCATAATCTGCAGCTGTGCATATCTGTAAACTGCAATAGCATTAGCAGACATATAGTGTGTGGATCAAGACTCCCATCAGATATTAAGGCAGACTTCCCTCTGAGTAGCCGTGTATGGTAGGTAATTTGGAAAATAACACAATTTGAATGCTGTATGTAGGAACCTAGAAGGAACAAATTGCATAAGCTCACCCAGAACAATATTAAAATACCAGATTAGGGAGTATATAAAAATAAGCTCCAAGATCCGTAGAAGATAAGTTCAGGTACATTGCTGTCATGAGGTCTAGACCTTAGGAGGAAGGGATATAGAGAGTACGGTACGTTACTAAGGACAGTGGGCTCCAGCTATAATAACTCCGCTGCAGCGACTGGACTCCAGCTCAGCCAATTCCGCTCTGGTTAGGGGGCTGTATAGGATCGTCATAAGACAAGGACAAGTGCAAGGACCCCTCCGGAAAAACTATATGGTTCCAGGGCAACGATATTCTCCACAACAACTTTCACAGAGTCAGGAACACCCTTCTTGCCTCTGCATCGGTTAAGTAAGTAGGGATAGTGATTATCACAGCAGCAGTCTCGGCATCTCCGTCCAACTTCACTTTGCCTTTTTGGGGTATGGTGCTGGGAAAAGTTGTAGCGTCTGGCAGTGTAAACTTTGGATAGTGAATCTGTCTGGGCTGCCAGTGCTCCCTTGGTGCATACATGTTGAGTGCGTTAGCGCTGTTTGTACTCTTGTTGCCTTCCATCGAGACCCAATTGTCAGCACTCGCAGCGCCCTGTTCCACACGGGCAATGGTATTCAGCCCTGAACCTGCGCCATCTTGAGTTGCATGTCGCATATCAATTTTTTCAGACCACTGTGTGAGTAAGGTCCGTAGACCGAACAAATGATCTCTCACCAAGTCGCATAGTCTGTCTTCGAGTGTTCCCATTCTCATTGTCGTTAGAAGAGGATGTCATAAAAAGGTCTCCTTAATAAAATTAGCGACCACTATGTTAGTTTCTGCAGCCTCTTGAGCGATACAATCAACTGCCCGCCCGGTTAAGAAATGCAAAGTTCACTCCTGGTGCTTCCGAGTCCACAATATGTGCCCTTAGTCAGGGGTCTGGGTGATAGATAAAAAATATACTAAATATTTCAGCCACAAAACCCCAATAATCAATATTAGATACAGGAGCTCCTGTAGTGTGCTTCTAGTCGCTTCCGCAGTTAGCTCCGCCCCCCAATTGTAAATTTAATTTAGCTATATTTTTATTGTGTTAAAGTTAGGAGGTGTTAGGGCTAGGTTTAGGGTTACGTTAGGGTTACGTTAGAGTTAGGTTTAGGGGTTAATATAGTTTAACCCTTTGAGTGCTAATGACGGCTCTGAGCCGTCACAGAGTTTCTCACTCTTGTGCTAATGACGGCTCAGAGCTGTCATGAGCACTCTCCCACCTTGAGGGAGATCTGGGGGCTCCTTACTGCTCCTACCCCGGGGATCATGCCTGTAGAGTGACAGGCATCGCCGGGGCTTCACGTGATGTGCGGTGATGTCATGCGCAATTACGTGATGACGTCACCGCGCAACTTTATTTATACTTAACAATGTTAAGTATAGGAGGAGGGGGCATGCTGCTTTGAAGCCTGTATCTCAGGCATCTAAGCAGCTACAGACCCCCAAGACCCACTGTTGGAAAGGTAATCGCCTAACCTTTCCAACAGTGTAAGTCTTGGGGGTCTGTAAAAAAAATTTAAAAAGTAAAAAAAAATGTTTTCAAAAATTTCAATAATAATAATTAAAAAAAATATATTAGCACCCAGGTGGGAAATGGTTTAGCAACCAAAGGGTTAATTTAGCTTGTTGGGTTGTGGGGGGCTGGTGGTTTAGGGGTTATTAAATGTAGTATAGTGGCGGCGATATTGGAAGCGGCAGATTAGGGGTTAATAATTTTATTTAGGTAGCAGCGATATCGGGAGCGGCAGATTAGGGGTTAATAACTGTAGGCAGGCGTCAGAGATGTTGGGGGCAGCAGATTAGAGGTGTTTAGAGGTAGGGTTTATGTTAGGGTGTTAGGTTTAAACAGTATTTTTATTTCCCCATAGACATCAATGGGTCTGCATTACGGAACTTTTGTTTCTGCGATCGCAGGTGTTAGTTTTTTTTTTCCGTCTCTCCCCAGCGCTCTCATTGTGTGTGGTATGGAGCTCAACGCAACCATATCGCACGCAAAAGGCATATGCTTGAAAACTTGTAATGGCAGCGCTATAGAAAATTAAATAACATAACTTTTGTTGTGTTCGTTAATTTCTCTATAGCGCTCAAAACTCGTAATCTAGCTGATTATTTCCAGCCAAGACTAATATAAGAACAAAGCACATTTTTTAATAGAAGTAAATTGGAAACTTTTTTAAAAATGTATGCTCTGTCTGAATCACAAACTAATTCTGGGTTTCATATCCCTGTAAAAAAAAACTCAAATATAGATAAAAAAAGAATGTGGGACCTATATGTATGTGTGTGTGTATATATATATATATATATATATATGTGTGTGTATGTGAATATATATATATTAATAAAAGTATTGGTCAAAACAGCTCAAAGGTCTACCTGGATTAATAATGTAATAGAGAAAACCTTAGACAACTAATATCAAGTGTCAAAGGGTGCATGGGAGGAATCAAATGCTGATAATGAATCAACTACAGAAAAATAAAATGATAGAAAATAAGATAAAGATAAAGAAAAGGATTCCTTAGCCAGCACTTCTCATATAATTTACAATACAGTTATATCAGAAAATGAGTTTCCAGCAATCCAAATGAACCGCATCAAAAAACTAAGAATCAGAATGCACTAGTTTGATACATTAAATTGAATAATTTATTGACTATTTAATATACATATAACAACACCCCTAAATATTAAAATGACAAAAAACCATGGCCATGGTAGGGGGAATGAACAGCAATTGTCATATATTAAACTAAAACTGTCATAATAAAAATACATACATTAGGTGCACTCAGAGGTATATATCAATAGTTGGTCAGATAATTATCCCCATAAGACACAATATCGCATACATATATAAGAGCGCTGTATACAAAAATAATGATGACAGGATAAAGCAATAATAATAAATGTAAGGATCCAAACAGTCCAGCAATATGCATCAATAAGAGGTTATGCTGTGCAAGATGCAAAAGTGATGTGGCCAGTTACACGTTAGTAATTTGCAACTGTGAGCAATTCATGCAAAAACATCGTTGGTATAAGCTTGAAACAAAGTGTTATAATAAAAGCAGTCCAGCAAATATCCACAATGAGGGTTAATGCTTAGCACTATGAAACAATGCAAATGCTGATCACAATGCAGATAATGACAGGTTAATAACTTGCAGCCATAAGCCGTTCATGCATAAAGTTAGTAAATGTAAGCAACAACCAACATATTGCCAACAATGATCCTTTGTAGTTAGGACATACACCTGAGGAGACAGTACTTGTGGCACACAAATATGCCGGTGAACAAATAACTGTAAGGGAACTCCTACTAAGAGCTACACTCTCATCTAAGGGGCCCTTCTTTAATCTCACCACTCCCCGGTAAATGAAGAACTTCTCCAATGTATGCAAAAGTGATTGCCAATGGGCTGTTACGATCCTCTGTTGCTTATGCTGTTAGAGTGACAAGCCTTCCCGCTACGCCATGTGTGTAGCAACAAACTCCTCTTTCACTCGGGTGGCCCTTCCCGAGACATGTACAAACACGCAACACGTATTTCGCCGCTAGGAACTTCCGGTGCGGCTTCTTCACAGCGTATCAGTGCTACTGGTATGCTCTTCCTCCCGGAAATTTATACCCTGAATTTGGAGGCTCAGGGTTTATTTTAATCCTCCAATACATCTGCTAGTTGCTATAATATAATATTTATCGGGTTAAACAAAATCATGTTATATTCCTTATGATATTTGTTAACAGTAATTGAATACTATATTTGTTAGTTTAAACCGTTAGTCATGATTACACCTAATTCCCTTACTATATACATAAATAAAGGGCATTCCTAAAGTTATATACATATCTAAATTTCAAATATTATCATGTCAATTCAAAATATATATATTTTTCTCTGGACAATTAAATTTGGTTATTATCCACTCAATCAGGTACGGTGCCACTGTCACAATGGTTCCATATAAAGATATCTAACAAGAATAGAATATTTATACATTTATATTGGATATGAATCCAATTGTATCTAGATCACAGACACAACTAATAGCTATTATTTGGTTTAGGAATACCTAAGAATTATCCGAATTATAGATGACCAGTGAGTATCTAACTATAGGAAGGGAGCATAATTAATCTCTTCATTCAATCCATTGGGATTCATAGTGTCCATATTGTATATCCACTCCGCCTGTAATAGCTGCTTATCCAAATCTCCTCCTCTGCCTTGGAGATTTATCAATTCTAAACCCATTGCTTTTAATGAGGTTGCCAAACTATTATGATGGGTAAATAAGTGTCTGGCTACACTACTGTCCTTAAGATTTTTGTTTTTAATGTCCCTTTTATGCTCTTTTACTCTGTCACGGAGTTCTCTATAGGTTTTCCCTATGTAGGACATGGGGCATGAACATGAAATCATATATACTACCCATTCACTACGACATGTAATATGTCCTTTAATTTTGTGTCTATCTAATACAGTGTCACATTTCTGTATGTTTTTACACTTGCTGCTATTACAGGCGGAGTGTAAGTGGATATACAATATGGACACTATGAATCCCAATGGGATTCCTATCCCAAAAACCATGTTCTGAACACATAGGTTATAACACTTTGAAAAAGAAATCACAGTATATGCCACCCTTGTCCATGGCAGGATCAGTGAATAGCTTTGTCAAATTGGTGGAAAATGACATAGCCAAGCTAGACATTAATAATGGCTATGAGGATAACCTAACCAAAAAACAGTGATGGGCTTTGAATGATTTAATAAAAGACAAAGATATCACAGTGAAGCCATCAGACAAGGGTGGCGATGTGGTGATAATGAACACTACTAACTGTCTCAGACAGGTTACAGATTATACACATTACCGGTTATTAAATAGTGATCCTACTATGGAATATCAGATCGAATTGGACTACATTCTCACCCAGGCTATGACAAACGGAATAATCAATAAATTGGAATATGATTTTATGAATATCAAAAATCCAAGAACAGCAACATTCTATACCATACCAAAACTTCATAAAAATAAAAATCCACCACCTGGTAGGCCGATTGTTTAGGGACAGGGTAGCCTGGGTGAGAATGTATCCCAATACATAGATTACTGCTTGCAGCCCTTTCTAGAAACCCAGCCGTTATTCATAAAAGATACAGGAGACTAGATAGTCTAACGATAGAGAATAACACCATTTTGGTGGCCATTGATGTGGAATCTCTATATTCCTCAATCCCCCACAAATTGGGATTAGATGTTTTCCAATATAATCTAGAACAGAGAGGGCCAAAATATAAAGACAATACCAATTTTGTTTTGAAAATTCTGGACTTTGTCCTCAACAGTAACTATTTTATCTTTGACGAGAAATTTTACTGTCAGACACTAGGGACGGCGATGGGGGCCAGTTGTGCCCCATCGTACGCATGCCTATATTTAGGCAAATGGGAGACACTGTGTGTTGGATATCGCATCACAATATGAGGAGAAATTGAAATTATGGGTACGCTACATTGATGATGTGTTGGTCCTATGGAATGGCACGGAAGAAGAATTAAAGGAATTTATTGTAAAAATCAATAACAACAACTTGAATCTTAAGTTCACATATACCTACAGTACCACTAGCATAACATTCCTGGACTTGGTCATTTCCGCCAGGAATGGCATGCTAGAGACTGAGGTATATAGAAAAGAAACTTCAGCCAACACTATCCTGAAAGCAGATAGTCATCATATAAATTCCGTGATCAAAGGCTTTCCATATGGCCAATATCTACGATGTAAGCGCAATTGTTCCACGACTGAATCATTCAAAGTTCATGCAGATGAACTAAGAGATAGACTAACAGAAAGAGGATACCCACAGAAACAATTGAAACAAAGTTATTCTAAAACTTGCAAAAAAACACGTGATGAAACCCTATATAACATCAATCAGGAAAGTAGTGTAAAAAAAGAGGGCATCAGATTTATAACAGCTTATAACAACAAATGGCAGGACATTAGGGCTATCTTTAACAAACACTGGGAGGTACTACACACAGAACCAATTGTCAGAGAAATAGTTGGGGATAGACCTATTATGACTCCAAGAAGGGCTCCAAACTTAAGAGATAAAATGGTACATAGTCATTTTAAACAAACTAAATCTAAGGGTACATGGCTATCTGTACATAAAGAAAAAGATGGTAATTTTACCTGTGGTAAATGCAGCATCTGTAAAAACATACAGAAAGGTGACACTGTATTAGATCGACTCAACAATAGACACAAAATTAAAGGACATATTACATGTCGTAGTGAATGGGTAGTATATATGATTTCATGTTCATGCCCCATGTCCTACATAGGGAAAACCTTTAGAGAACTCCGTGACAGAGTAAAAGAGCATAAAAGGGACATTAAAAACAAAAATCTTAAGGACAGTAGTGTAGCCAGACACTTATTTACCCATCATAATAGTTTGGCAACCTCATTAAAAGCAATGGGTTTAGAATTGATAAATCTCCAAGGCAGAGGAGGAGATTTGGATAAGCAGCTATTACAGGCGGAGTGTAAGTGGATATACAATATGGACACTGAATCCCAATGGATTGAATGAAGAGATTAATTATGCTCCCTTCCTATAGTTAGATACTCACTGGTCATCTATAATTTGGATAATTCTTAGGTATCCCTAAACCAAATAATAGCTATAAGTTGTGTCTGTGATCTAGATATAATTGGATTCATATCCAATATAAATGTATAAATATTCTATTCTTGTTAGAAATCTTTATATGGAACCATTGTGACAGTGGCACCGTACCTGATTGAGTGGATAATAACCAAATTTAATTGTCCAGAGAAAAATATATATTTTTTGAATTGACATGATAATATTTGAAATTTAGATATGTATATAACTTTAGGAATGCCCTTTATTTATGTATATAGTAAGGGAATTAGGTGTAATCATGGCTAATGGTTTAAACTAACAAATATAGTATTCAATTACTGTTAACAAATATCATAAGGAATATAACATGATTTTGTTTAACCCGATAAATATTATATTATAGCAACTAGCAGATGTATTGGAGGATTAAAATAAACCCTGAGCCTCCAAATTCAGGGTATAAATTTCCGGGAGGAAGAGCATACCAGTAGCACTGATACTCTGTGAAGAAGCCGCACCGGAAGTTCCTAGCGGCGAAATACGTGTTGCGTGTTTGTACATGTCTCGGGAAGGGCCACCCGAGTGAAAGAGGAGTTTGTTGCTACACACATGGCGTAGCGGGAAGGCTTGTCACTCTAACAGCATAAGCAACGGAGGATCGTAACAGCCCATTGGCAATCACTTTTGCATACATTGGAGAAGTTCTTCATTTACCGGGGAGTGGTGAGATTAAAGAAGGGCCCCTTAGATGAGAGTATAGCTCTCAGTAGGAGTTCCCTTACAGTTATTTGTTCACCGGCATATTTGTGTGCCACAAGTACTGTCTCCTCAGGTGTATGTCCTAACTACAAAGGATCATTGTCGGCAATATGTTGGTTGTTGCTTACATTTACTAACTTTATGCATGAACTGCTTATGGCTGCAAGTTATTAACCTGTCATTATCTGCATTGTGATCAGCATTTGCATTGTTTCATTGTGCTAAGCATTAACCCTCATTGTGGATATTTGCTGGACTGCTTTTATTCTAACACTTTGTTTCAAGCTTATACCAACAATGTTTTTGCATGAATTGCTCACAGTTGCAAATTACTAACGTGTAACTGGCCACATCACTTTTGCATCTTACACAGCATAACCTCTTATTGATGCATAATGCTGGACTGTTTGGATCCTTACATTTATTATTATTGCTTTATCCTGTCATCATTATTTTTGTATACAGCACTCTTATATATGTATGCGATATTGTGTCTTATGGGGATAATTATCTGACCAACTATTGATATATACCTCTGAGTGCACCTAATGTATGTATTTTTATTATGACAGTTTTAGTTTAATATATGACAATTGCTGTTCATTCCCCCTACCATGGCCATGGTTTTTGTCATTTTAATATTTAGGGGTGTTGTTATATGTATATTAAATAGTCAATAAATTATTCACTTTACTGTATCAAACTAGTGCATTCTGATTCTTAGTTTTTTTATGCGGTTCATTTGGATTACTGGATACTCATTTTCTGATATAACTGTATTGTAAATTATATGAGAAGTGCTGACTAAGGAATCCTTTTCCTTATCTTTTATCTTATTTTCTATCATTTTTTTTTTCTGTAGTTGATTCATATATATATATATATATATATATATATATATATATATATAAATATATATAAATCTAAAAGAGAAAATAGTAACCCTTAATCCAGCACATTGGGATAGATAAAAATTAATAGAATTACCAGGATTAGCACTATCCTCATGAAAACACAGGCAGATAGCAGGTCATGTTGTAAATCAGATGTATCTTAAATCAAAATATATAAAAAAAACAGTGTACATATTATAAATTGTTGTGGCAACAAAATTAAATTAACTGAAAGTCCCATATAATTCTGTGAATCGTATTAAGGAACCCTATATAGAGGCCTCTATTCCAGGGTATATATGAAAAACTAAGTCCTGGTTTACTTTTCCGGACAATAAAGTCCCATAAATAGGTCTCCAAAGGTGTAAAACATCCTGCAAATAGTGAAAGTCTATTTTGAAAGACAAGTAACGTGAACAGTTCCGTTGTTATTAATCTCAATTTCCACAACCGCAGATATAGCAACGTTCACAGTAAACCTAAGATCGACTTAGGATCAGGTGTAACAAGACAGGTAATTTCAAAGTGTTCTGTGGTATCGCTACTTACACAGCAGCTAATATGGCGGTCAGGTGGTTAACTTTAAAATCGACTTAAGACCCCGTATATCATTGTAAATATGCATCCGCTTCTGTTATTAGAATGATATTACCTGTTCTTTGAATTCTTTCTGTCTCAAAGGTATCCTGAATGTGCAAGGCACTTAGTGGAGTATCCCATGCCTTACTTGTTTGCAGGACGCTGTACTTTGGTTCCTTATGTCTCCACAATGTAGTCGGGACTTCAGCGTGTGCTCGGTAGAGATCAGCTGTTACTCCACCAGCATCAGAAACAGCTACGCGCGTTTCACCCACAAAGCATTGGGCTTCTTCCGGCTGAGTTTGTAATTAGTTGCAGATCTGTGTTGCCTTAAGTCTGCCTGAAAACTCCTCCTTTTTCCTTCTTTTAGATTGCCAGGTGTATAATTTGTATCCACAAACAAATACTATGTTGCCACAATTGTTACCACAATGCTAATTTCACTAAAGCAATATAATATTTCCAGAAACCGATTATATCTTACAGCTAATACAATCTTATATACAAAATCATTGTAATCAAAGCATTTCGAAACAACCTACTAAACTTGCAATTATAAATGATTATTTGGCCCCAAATTTTTCCTATAATTTTTAAGCAAAAATCATAAGATGTAAAGATTCACATTGATATTTATTTTCATAAAAATGGTGCATAGTTGATTTCTTCATTTAGACCTAGGGTTTTCAATGATTTTAGATTATATATCCATTTGCATTCCAATTGCAAATTTTTTTTTTATCTAGATCCCCCCCTCTACCTTTGAAATCTACTGCCTCCAAACCTCTAAATCTTAATTGTTTTTTATCACTTTGGTGACATTCTAGAAAGTGTCTGGCTACTACACTTGTTTTTATGTTCACATTTTTAATATCCCTTTTGTGTTCTTTTATGCGCTCACGTAATTCTCTGTTGGTTTTTCCTATATAGAACATGGGACATTTGCAGAACAGCATGTATACAATTCCTTCACTGCCACAAGATATATGTGTGTGTGTGTCTGTATATATATATATATATATATATATATATATATATGTGTGTGTGTGTATATATATATATATATATATATTTTTTTTTATATATATATATATATACAGTGGCCTCTATTTATCAAGCCGTCAATTCCACAGCGTATTTGTGGAGAGGCTGATTCGCCATAGTTATCAAGCCCTACAGACCGGCAAAAGTAGAATCTAGTGACGTAACATACAATCCGCCGGACTCAGTCCGACACAGATCGATGGTTACGTCACTCCAGATGTTCCAAACGCAAGTTCGGCACAATCTGACTACTTTTGGTAGTTATCAAAGAAGATCCAGGTACGCTCGCCACTATTCTGGTCCAGCGTACCTGGTTTTCAATACGCCGCCCTGGAGGCAGCGGATCCCATAGGAATCAATGGGAGTCTGACAGCAGGGAGAGCTCATGTTCGCTGCTGCCCGATATCCCATTGATTCCTATGGGAAGTGTCTGCACCTAACACCCTTTTGTGTACCCCGAGTCTAAACACCCCTAATCTGCCCCCTCCTACACTTCCGCCACCTACTTTATACTTCTTAACCACTAAACCGCCACCCTGACACCGCCGCCACCTACATTATACGTATTAACCCCTAAACTGCCGCTCCTGGACCCCGCTGCAACTAAATTAAATGTTTAACCCCTAAACCGCCACTCCTGGACCCCACCGCAACTATAATAAATTTATTAACCCCTAAACCGCCACTCCCGGACCCCGCCACCACCTACATTATACCTATTAACCCCTAATCTGCCACCCCCTATACCGCCGCCACCTACATAAAGTTATTAAACCCTATCCTGCCGATCCCGGACCCCGCCGCAAATAAATTAATTGTTTAACCCCTAAACCGCTGCTCCCGGAGCCCACCTCCACCTACGTTACATTTATTAGCCCCTAATCTGCCCCCCCCTACACCACCGCCACCTAGATTATATCTATTAACCCCTAAACCTAAGTCTAGCCCTAACACCTCCCTAACTTAAATATTATTTAAATTAATCTAAATAAATATTCCTGTAATTAAATAAATTATTCCTATTTAAAACTAAATACTTACCTATAAAATAAACCCTAAGCTAGCTACAATATAACTAATAGTTACATTGTAG
The DNA here is from genome assembly GCF_027579735.1 of Bombina bombina. Lineage (NCBI taxonomy): Eukaryota > Metazoa > Chordata > Amphibia > Anura > Bombinatoridae > Bombina > Bombina bombina. The sequence continues at coordinate 1,384,216,969 of NC_069499.1, forward strand.
CTATTTTAGGGTTTATTTTTATTTTACAGGCAACTTTGTATTTATTTTAACTAAGTAAAATAGCTATTAAATAGTTATTAACTATTTAATAGCTACCTAGCTAAAATAAATACAAATATACCTGTAAAATAAAACCTAACCTAAGTTACAATTACACCTAACACTATACTACCATTAAATAAATTAAATTAATTAAATACAATTACCTACAATTAAATAAAAATAACTAAAATTAACTAAAGTACAAAAAAACCCTCTAAATTACAGAAAATAAAAAAACTACAAGAAGTTTAAACTAATTACACCTAATCTAAGCCCCCTAATAAAATAAAAAATCCCCCAAAATAATAAAATCCCCTACCCTATACTAAATTACAAATAGCCCTTAAAAGGGCTTTTTGCGGGGCATTGCCCCAAAGTAATCAGCTCTTTTACCTGTAAAAAAAGAAATACACCCCTCCAACATTAAAACCCACCACCCACACCCAACCTTACTCTAAAACCCACCCAAACCCCGCTTAAAAAAACCTAACACTAACCCCCTGAAGATCACCCTACCTTGAGCCGTCTTCACCCAGCCGGGCCTAAGTCCTCAACGAACTTGGGCGAAGTGGTCCTCCAGATGGGCAGATATCTTCATCCAATCCGTCCAGAAGAGGTCGTCCAGATGGGCAGAAGTCTTCATCCAAGCGAAATCTTCTATCTTCTTCCATCCGACGAGAGCGGCACCATCTTGAAGACATCCGACGAAATCAGCCAATCGGATTGACCTTGCGTTCTATTGGCTGATCGGAACAGCCAATATAATGCAAGGTCAATCCTATTGGCTGATTGGATTAGCCAATTGGATTGAACTTCAATCCGATTGGCTGATTTAATCAGCCAATCGGATATTTCCTACCTTAATTCCGATTGGCTGATAGAATCCTATCAGCCAATCAGAATTCAAGGGACGCCATCTTGGATGACATCATTTAAAAGAACCGTCATTCGTTGTTTAGTCATCGGGATCGATGGAAGCTCTGCGTCGGATGTCTTTAAGATGGTGCCGCTCCTCGTCGGATCGAAGAAGATAGAAGATGCCACTTGGATGAAGACTTCTGCCCATCTGGAGGACCTCTTCTGGCCGGATTGGATGAAGACTTCTGCCCATCTGGAGGACCACTTCGTCCGGATTCTTTGAGGACTTAGGCCCGGCTGGGTGAAGACGGCTCAAGGTAGGGTGATCTTCAGGGGGTTAATGTTAGGTTTTTTATGGGGGGTTTGGGTGGGTTTTAGAGTAAGGTTGGGTGTGGATTTTAATGTTGGGGGGAGGTGTATTTCTTTTTTTACAGGTAAAACAGCTGATTACTTTGGGGCAATGCCCCGCAAAAAAGCCCTTTTAAGGGCTATTTGTAATTTAGTATAGGGTAGGGGATTTTATTATTTTGGGGGGATTTTTTATTTTATTAGGGGGCTTAGATTAGGTGTAATTAGTTTAAACTTCTTGTAATTTTTTTTATTTTCTGTAATTTAGAGGGGTTTTTTTGTACTTTAATTTTAGTCATTTTTATTTAATTGAAGGTAATTGTATTTAATTAATTTACTTTAGTTAATGGTAGTATAGTGTTAGGTGTAATTGTAACTTAGGTTAGGATTTATTTTACAGGTATATTTGTATTTATTTTAGTTAATAACTATTTAATAGCTATTGTACCTAGTTAAAATAAATACAAAGTTGCCTGTAAAATAAAAATAAACCCTAAGATAGCTACAATGTAAATATTAGTTATATTGTAGCTATCTTAGGGTTTATTTTATAGGTAAGTATTTAGTTTTAAATAGGAATAATTTATTTAATTATATGAATATTTATTTAGATTCATTTAAATAATATTTAAGTTAGGGGGGGTTAGGGTTAGGGTTAGACTTAGGTTTACGGGTTAATAGATATAATTTAAGTGGCGGCGGTGTAGGGAGGGCAGATTAGGGGTTAATAAATGTAATGTAGGTGGTGGTGGGCTCCGGGAGCGGCGGTATAGGGGTTAATATATTTTTTATAGTTGCAGCGGGGTCCGGAAGCGGCGGTTTAGGGGTTAATATATTTATTTAGTTGCGGCGGGGTCCGGGAGCGGCGGTATAGGGGGTAAAACAGTATACAAATGAGGAAGAAGGAAAGCTGAGTCTTGAAGTCGATAAACAAGTTTTATTAGGAGCAGGCTTCATAAGGACACAAGGTGAGCTCCTATCTGTAAAACAGTATAGTATATTGTGGGTGCTTAGTGACAAGCTAGCAAGAAAGCTGCGAATAAGCCGATGAGCAGCGAGATCAATGACTGTCAGTTAACAACAGTCCGCTGCTCATCACACCGTACTTGGTGCACAGCTTTTTGACAGCTTTCTTGATAAATTTGGCGAACGTATTCAGGTCCGTGGCGGAGATGTTAGGCGAGCTTAGGCGAGCGCATTGGGGCCGACGAATGCAGGTAAGTAGACAGCTTGATAACTAGAGGCCAGTATCTCACAAAAGTGAGTACACCCCTCACATTTTTGTAAATATTTTATTATATTCTTTGATGTAACAACACTGAAGAAATGACACTTTGCTACAATGTAAAGTAGTGAGTGTGCAACCTTTATAACAGTGTAACTTTGCTGTCCCCTCACAATAACTCAACACACAGCCATTAATGTCTAAACCGTTGGCGACAAAAGTGAGTACACCCCTAAGTGGAAATGTCCAAATTGGACCCAATTAGCCATTTTCCCTCCCGGTGTCATGTGTTTTGTTAGTGTTACAAGGTCTCAGGTGTGAATGGGGACCAGGTGTTTTAAATTTGGTGTTATCGCTCTCACACTCTCTCTTACTGGTCACTGGAAATTCAACATGGCACCTCATGGCAAAGAACTCTCTGAGGATCTGAAATAAATTTTTTTGCTCTACATAAAGATGGCCTAGGCTATAAGAAGATTGCCAAGACCATGAAACTGAGCTGTAGCACGGTGGGCAAAACCATACAGCAGTTTCACAGGACAGGCTCCACTAAGAACAGGCCTCACCATGGTCCATAACCAGAGGTTGTCTTTGGGAAATAGACGTATGAGTGCTGTCAGCATTGCTGCAGAGGTTGAAGGGGTGGGGGGTCAGCCTGTCAGTGCTCAGACCATACGCCGCACACTGCATCAAATTTGTCCCAGAAGGAAGCCTCTTCTAAAAATGATGCACAAGAAAGCCCACTAACAGTTTACTGAAGACAATCAGACTATGACGTGGATTACTGGAACCATGTCCTGTGGTCCAATGAGACCAAGATAAACTTATTTGGTTCAGATGGTGTCAAGCATGTGTGGTAGCAACCAGGTGAGGAGTACAAAGACAAGTGTGTTGCCTACAGTCAAGCATGGTGGTGGGAGTGTCATCGTCTGGGCCTGCATGAGTGCCTGCCGGCACTGGAGAGCTACAGTTCATTTAGGGAATCATGAATGCCAACATGTACTGTGACATACTGAAGCAGAGCATAATCCCTTCCCTTTGGAGACTGGGCTGCAGGGCAGTATTCCAACATGATAACAACCCCAAACACACCTCCAAGAAGACCACTGCCTTGCTAAAGAAGCTGAGGGTAAAGGTGATGGACTTGCCAAGCATGTCTCGAGACCTATACCCTATTGGGCATCTGTGGGGCATCCTCACATGGAAGGTGGGGGAGCGCAAGGTCTTTAACATCCACCAGCTCCATGATGTCGTCATGGAGGAGTGGAAGAGGACTCCAGTGGCAACCTGTAAAGCTCTGGTGAACTCCATGCCCAAGAGGGTTAAGGCAGTGCTGGAAAATAATTGTGGCCACTCAAAATATTGAAACTTTGGGCCTAATTTGGACATTTCCACTTAGGGGTGTACTCACTTTTGTTGCCAACGGTTTAGACATTAATGGCTGTGTGTTGAATTATTTTGAGGGGAAAGCAAATTTACACTGTTATACAGGCTGTACACTCACTACTTTACATTGTAGCAAAGTGTCATTTCTTCAGTGTGGTCACATGAAAAGATATAATAAAATATTTACAAAAATGTAAGGGGTGTACTCGTGTGCGTGTATATATATATATATGTGTATATGTGTGTGTATGTGTATGTATATATACAGGGAGTGCAGAATTATTAG